>NC_056728.1:823672618-823722618 GCF_019279795.1 Protopterus annectens | reverse complement strand
ATAGTTTCTGACTATTGAGAAACACAATTTGTCAGCTAGTTCTTGCAGAGACAACACCTCACACTGAAGCTGAGCACATGATGATATAGTAGTGAAACCACAATGTAAATCAAAAAGAGCTACTCTATGCAGGTTAGCTATATTTGATTACCCACATTGCTTTGCAGCTGGATGTAAAGCAGCATTCAATATCCAGATATAATTTTGTTGTTTTGGTTATAAAAAAAAAGCTAAGTAACAACTGGAAGTAAAAAAAAGCAATCCAAATGTTGAAATCTTTATTGGTTGCAAAATGTTATCATGAGGAGAATAATAGGAAATTAAACTGATTCTAAAGCAATGGTCCTTGCAAACATAATTGATGCACTTTAAATGCCAAGGATAGCCTGAGTATTTTTGTATCAGAAGAACCCTATGTTTTTGTATTTCTGCACGGACATCTTATAGTACATTGAGTTATTTCTCATATAGCTCACATTTTGTGCTCCGTTACAGCAGTGGTTTAATATGTGATGCTTTTTTATAAGGGCAAGACAGTAAGAAAACTAAAAAAGAGAATGTATAAGCACACTAATGGTATTAAGTAGAAAACAAGTTTAAAACTTTGGCAAAGGACAGTCTGATCTGAAGCAACTTTATAAAGTTTGTCTTTCAAGACTATCCTGGGGATTCATTAAGAGACCATGGCAACTAGGCAGTGTATATGCAGTGCACTAATTTACAATTCATAGACATATTAGTTGTACTGAGGAAAGGCCTCATTATCATGTAAATTGCTGGTCTATGAATCACAGTTAACTATAATGAAGTGCAAATCTACACCTCCTGTGATAACTATGTCAGCAGTTTACAAGCACAGGTATCCCACTCCCCTCAGTCACTCTCCAATATACATAAGCACACAGTCAAACACACGCATATTAATACACACACACATACACATTAACCAGACACTTCAAACCTGTCCCTGTTGTCAGAGCGCCCTTGATGTCTCCTTATCCCCTGCCCAGGTAATTCGCAGATGATAGTCAGTCTGCCAGTCCGTAATGTCAGACATTTGAGTTATACACTTCATATTCTTCAATAAATGCATGCTAGGGCAAAAGATTCTTAAGAGGTTGAGAGGTATGCCTAACATTTACCATCCCTCTCTCTTGTACATCACAACCTGTTGCAGATAATACACTAATTAATGCAGTGGTCTAATGAAAGGATTTCCCAAGTAAGGGGTGCAGAGTTCATATCAATTTTATCTCTAAGTATTTTTTTTCAATATATTTAAAAAAACAAATCCCTGGTGTCCAGGGTTCCCTTCAATCACACACACACATGCATGCACAAACACACACACATGTGTGTGTGTGTTTGTGTGTGTGTGTGTGTGTGTGTGTGTGTGTGTATATATATATATATATATATATATATATATATATATATATATATATATATATATATATATATACATATGTGTATATATACACAAAACCAATAAAGAAGTCAACACAGCAACCATGGCCAGGGTAATATAAAACACAATGCAGTTATAAAACCAAGAAATCACTTTAATTGTATAAGCACTTTTGGATCACAGATTCTTCTTCAGATCCACATACAAAGAAATTCAATCAACATTAATATATATATATTGTATATATGATTACAGATATATATCTACCTATAGATAAATATACAGCTATATAGATACAGATAGATATATGGTTTGGTTGCCTGTGTGGCAGCAGATGCTTACAGTATCCCATGATAGGTACACTGTGTACTACTGAGTTGCTTAATGCCATGTAGTTATAGTGACACATAATGTCTTCTCTCGATGTGATAACCTGTACATAGAACTTTGGCACACAGACATGGGGTAAGCATGATAGACTACACATACTGTCAGGAGTATTTCAACTCTACTTGTTATATGACAATATGTGTGTTGCAGATATATCATATCTCCACATGTCAAATCATGATGCATCATCCAGTAGCCTCCATCCTTTTCTGTGGAATACACACACATGCTGGGTATTAGTGGGTCATTTCATGATGTTCTGGGCTATACCACTGACTGTTGTCCATGGCAGTAGTTGGCTACATAACAGGTATGATCTGCATACACATTAGCACACTGATTTACAATGTATATCCAAAGCACATGCCCATCTAGCTGTCATGGCATTGTCAATAACTGAACTTCATGTGTTGCCATATTCTCAACAGCCTGCTCTAATATAAATATCTCTCTCTACATATATATATATATATATATATATATATATATATATATATATATATATATATATATATATATATATATATATATATATATATATATATATATATAACTCACTAGTTTGTTTGTGGCAATACTGTCAGAATGCCCTCATATGGTGATCAGGCTTCTGTACATGCTTGGATGGCATGGTGCAGGTTTATGGTTTGGATGGCATGGTGCAGATCTATGGTTTGAATGGCATGCTGCAGGTCTATTGTTTGGATGACATGGTGCAGGTCTATGGTTTGGATGGCATGGTGCAGGTCTATGGGTTGGATGGCATGATGCAGGTGTATGGTTTGCACAAATGCACTTGGCAAGTTATAATGTACATTAAGGCAAGTGTGCATTTTAGCTTTCATTTTAAATTTTACAGAATTATAACACACGTGCTGCTATGAATGATGATATATATAGGTGCTTACTAGAATTGTTACTGCTATTTTGCAGTTTTATCACACATTCATATAGGTTCATAGGTATGTACTAGTCTAATGGCCCTGGAGCTTTTACAAGCCTAGCCCAAAAAAAATGCCCAGGCACCATGTCACCCGATGTTAGTTTACAGTACCCCTATCCAGTAGGGCAACTGGAGTGATCCCTGGGGTGAATTTTCTATTACCCATCCACTTGTCAGGATTCCTCTTGAAGAGGGCCAGTGAGGTGCTCTGCTTGACATGAATGGGAAGTTTATTCCCGAGTATGGGCAGTCTTTGGGAGAAGAACCTGTCCCTCCAGCATGTTCTGTTAATTGTGGTAATGGGGTTGTGATCTCTGGAGCATGTGGCATGAGACGACTGGGATTTCTTTAGGTGTAGCATTTCAAGTAAGGTTGGGTCGGACATGGCTTTGTAAGTCAAGCAGAGATCACCTCTAAGTAGATGATAAGAGACTGAGAACAGCTGAAGTTTCTTGAGTCTGTCCATGTAGGACGTGTGTTTAAGGCCTAGGATCCTTTTTGTGAGGTACTTTTGAGGCCTCTCCAGCTGTTGTAGGTCTCTGGTCAGGTACATGCCAAATGGGGTGTTATATTCGATGACTGGTCTAATGAGGGATGAGTAGAGAGGGATGATGACCTCTTTCTTCCTGGATGGGAAACCTTTGGTTATAAGATGTGCCACGTAGCAGGACTTTCTGACCACAGTGGCAATGTGGCGGTCGAAGGTGAGGTGGCTGTTGACCTGGGTGCCCAGATCTCTTATGGCCACTTCAGTGTTCAGTGGGCTCCCATCAATGTGGTAATTCATGGGAACTGAGTCTTTTCCAAAGGGGATGATAACGCATTTTTGGCATTAAGCTTTAGTCCATGGTTCCAACACCAGTCACTGGTCTCAGAGAAGCCCTTTTTGTAGGCTGTCTGCATCACTTGGGGAGCTGATAATGATTCCTGGCTTGCAGTCATCAGCAGACTTGATCAGCCAGATTCCTTCTGTGTTAGCCTGGACTTTTGATAAGTAGATGCCAAACAGAAGAGGCCCAGGACCAAGCCCTGTGGGACTCCACTCATAACTGGTCGACAGTCTGACTTGGAATCTGCAACTTTCACTCTGTGGGTCCTGTCTGTGAGCCAATTTGCAACACACTTAGTGATGTAAGGACTGAAGCCTAGTTTGGTGAGTTTGTCAATGATACCTGAGTGGGGAATGGTATCAAAGGCCTTGACCAGGTCAATGTAGGCTGTATGCACTGCCTTACCCTCATCCACAGCCTTGGTGACTGCCTCACAGAAGTCAACCAGATTCAGCAGGCAGGATTTCCCCTTGACAAAGACAAACTGTGTGGGGTCAAGACTTTGTAGATTGCCTATATCTTTGTTAAGCATGTCCATGATGATGCGCTCCATAGCTTTGCATGCCAGACTCATCAGGCTAATAGGGTGATAGCTCCCAGGGTATTTATTTGCTCCACCTTTATAGATCGAGATGACTGTAGCAGTGCGTCATTCATTAGAAACATAGCCTGATGTAAGGCTGTGATTGAACAGGGCACACAGATGTGGTGCCATTTCATTTTGTAACTCATGTAGAATGCAGACAGGGATATTATCAGGTCCCATGGATCCGGTATTCTTGGCTTTGGACAATGCAACTTTTACCTGTGATGCAGAAATAGTGGGTACCAGGCTTTCTTCTGGTATTGTGATAGGGCCCTTGGGGGGGAGGGGTAAAGTTGGTACTGAATCTCTCAGCCAGTATATTGGCTATATCTGTTGGCTCAGTATAGGAGGTGCCATTGTGCAATAACTCAGAATAAATCTGGGTATTGCCTTGGAGTTTTTTGAAATAGTGATAGAAGGCTTTGTGGTTGTTTTTGGTGTCAGCCACAATACTGCTTTCATAGCTGGCTTTAGAGGATTTGATAAGGGATCTCAGTTTTTTGTTGAGACAGTTTCTTCCTTCTGTTGTAGAGTTTATTGATGGTTGGGAACCACCAGATTGGCTTCCATTTTTTGGAGGAGAGTGTCTTAGTTCTATCTGGTATGGCAAGGTCCATGTACTTGTGTACATGCTCGTACAGTGCATTGGTGTATAATTTGGCAGTCATGCAGCTATTTTCCATTGGCATGGGTGCTGACAAGTTAGCTACCTCTGTTTTTAGGAGCCCAAAGTCGGCTTTGGAGAAGTTTTTCAGGGTGGTCACCTTAGCGGGGGTTGTACATGAGATGGAGATTTCCATGGTGATCAGGTTATAGTCGGATTTAACCAGTGAGGAATTGACAATAGGTGTGGTGCAATGGTGTCTCATGTTGGTGATAACCAGGTCAAGGATGTCACTTCCTCTAGTGGAGGTCAGAATGAGCTGGTCCAGGGCATTGGAAATGATAAATTCCAGAAAGTGCTGGCCCTGTACATTGGTACTTGAATAGTTTTCCCAACTGATGGAAGGGTAGTTGAAGTCATCCAGTATGAGAGTACTGTGTTGGACCTTGATAGATTCCAGGGTGCTTAGGAACTTGAAGTGAGAGTCTAGGGACATGTTTGGCGTTCTGTAGCAGGCTATGATTTGTATATAGCATTATTGCTTTGCTATAGATATTCCGTTGATGTAGTGTATGAGGGAGGCCCATTATATTAGCTAGCCTCCTTCATTCACAACAACATAATCATAACTTTTGAGAAGATGACAACCTCATGTCATGGGGCATGACCAACAGGAACTTGACCTCGAACCCAGGTTAGATAAGGAAGTGATGCGAGATGACGTCAGTTCCCAGGGAAGGCGCAATCATCTGCAGTTGGAAACATCTATGGGAGGTGAGATTTGGTGGTCCAATCAGTTAAGGGACAAAGTGGTTCCTGTAACTTCATCTTTTTTTTGGTAAGGTTGGCAGCAATATGGAACTCAGGGCCAAAGGCCCAAAGTGGCCAGGACCAGAAACTCATAGGTACAGTGCAAATGTGCGACACCCCTGGTTCGTGTTATAATCCGGTACAAGTAAGTCATTTATCTGGCTATTATCAAGCTGGCTTGTTTCTTGAGTTCACAAATGACAATCCCCCGGATTCATGAAACCTCCATGTAAGACTTAATATGTCTTACTCAGAGGCTGCAGTTGAAAGGTTTGATGTCAGCGTGCCATGAATATTCATGAGGGCATGCTGACTCATCCATAACTCTTACACGGACTGAGTAGGAAAGCAGGGGGTGTGTCCGACTGCCGAGCAGTCTAAAAGTCCATGCCCCTGCAAGGTTTTAAAAAGCATAATGTAAACAGACAAGAGCGAGTTCACTCAAATGTACTTGCACCCAACACCACACTCCCTGACACTGTAAACCCCCATCACAGTTATAAAACGTAAAAAATAAATTTTATTTTTTTTAAATCCACGATATAGCTGCCCTTATTTGCACTTGTTTGCGTGGGTGTGCCCATTGCTTAACCACAGTTAGCAATTGTGACATTGAAGAGCATATAAGAACTACTTATGCAAACTAAGCCAAATAGCAATAGCGTAATGGTAGAGCATATGCACAAAGAGGAGATATCCATGGTTCAAGTCCCCCCACTCCCCTTCTTATTTATGTTTTAAATCAGTATTTGAAATAATACCAGACATATATGATTAAAATATTATTAAAAGCAGTGAAATGGCCAATTTATCAGTGAACAAAATATATATTTTTAAAGGATCCAGATATATAATAGCCTGCTCTTAAGCAGCGCTTTATCTAGCTAAACAGAAGTGCCCATAGTTTAATAGCGGATTACCCAGCTAAACAGAGGTGCCCATAATTTAATAGCGCTTTACCCAGCTAAACAGAGTTGCCCATAGTTTAATAGTGCTTTACCCAGCACAATAGAGTTGCCCCAAGCTTAAAAGCACTTTACCCAGTGCAATGTTTTTCCGCGGACATGCACGCCGTGTCAACCAGGGCACTGTAGGACACCGGGGAGCAAAGTAGAGCTAAGTTGCTTAAATGCAGCCACACCCCCTAGGCTGTCTAGACAGTAATAAAATAAAAGAATGATAAGGTTTGAACCCAGGACCCTGTGCATCATAATCTGTACAGCTTAGGAGAAACAGCCACTATTAACATACATATCCTTAGAAATGGTAGATTAACCATTACTAAGCAGGTCTGCAGTCAGAAATGGCCAATCACAAAAAAGTGCGGGAAATGCAGCATATTTAAGTCCCATAGGTGGGAATGCTCACCATAACTGATTGTAGCTCACATTTGCAGTCAGAATGGCAGGTGCAGGAGAGGGGTCACGCTTCTGAGTGCAGCGTTGGGGCATCGAGGAGTCAAAATACATGGTTTGGCTCCTTGTCCACTGTCATGAGTCCAGACTCCTGCAGGGCCAGTTCCAAGGGATGGAATACAAGGCTGAAGCTTGGAACCGGTTAGCTCATGACCTCACCAGTGCCACAGGCGTTCCTCGCACCGGTGAGCAGGTCCATCACCACCATGCAGACCTGAAGAGACAGAAGGAGGACCGCTTGAACCAATGGATCCAGGAGGCCCGTGGGATGCAGGATGCCCCACGACTGAGTATGTAGCCATGGAATGCAGTATGTAAGAATTGATAATTGAGTTGGTATAATGGATAGGTATGTCTCAATATCCCTTCATTTACATTACAGCTGCAGGTGACCGTGCTGCGAATCAGCAAGCCTATGCTGAAAGGCTGCGCCACCAGGCAGGTTAGTGATTTTTTTGCATGTTTTGTTATATAAAATAGGGGAGAGAGCATGAAATAAAGTGTTGTAGTACAATAATACAGCCATAAAATGGCCTGAATAAGTCCTCTGCATGTACTGTTATACGACAATTCATAGAGCTAGAAAAAGAGCGTAGTAACCCATTAAGAAAGGTAACATATGCCTGCAATAAAATCTCTGCAGGTACTGTCATATAACATAAGTGACTGAGCCTGAAAAAGTATGTTCTAACCCATTAATAAAGGTCTAATCTGTCTTGAATATGTCTTCCATATGCATTGTTATAACAAATAAAGGAGTGAGCCTGTAGAAAAGTGTGTAATGTCAGTAATAAAGGTTTAAAACCCGGAGTGCGTATGTGTCACTTAGTTTGAATTGCTGTTGTACCCTTGCATTATACAAATAGTACTGTTTTAAAAAGTGCTGGCAACCCAGAGTTCTGCAGTCCCATCTAAATTGGGTGTTGGAAGTGCTAATACTGTGAAGCATATATACAGTCCTCAACAGTCAGTTACTGGCTGGCATGCATAAGTAAATCTTGCATACGAGTAGCATACTAATATGTTCCCCAGAAATGTGAGTGTGCTTCCATAAATGCAGGGTTCTGTACAAATTGAAGTGAAAATGGCATGTGAAAACATCCAATGTAGATAAAGAAATATAAAAGCAATCATGAAATATGTAGCAGTAACATCAGCATCTTGGACAGTTAGTATGTCAGATATAGGTCAAGTGTATATTGAACTAGCCAAACCCATTACCCAACCTAATGCATGGTGGCAAGTGTAATAATACATGTAGGGAATATACACTTGCAGTCACTAGGAATGTAGTGTAGAGTAAAAGTAATTATAACATGTTAATTGAGGTTCTTTTCTACACCCTACTGTTTGTGCATAAACCATGCAATTCCACACCTCAATGGGTATGTGTAATCTTAAATATTTTTTGGGATATATGTCCTATTGTTTTATAAATATTTGCATTCATGTTGATGCATGTGTCCTGTTCAAACACCACATTCATGGTGGCCTGTTGCTACCAAACATCCCTGCATGCTGTTGGAATATCCACTGTTGTTCAATATATGCATGAGTTATGCTTGCTGTTCAACTGTTGGAACCTTGGTGCGTTGGGTTAATGGGAATATTACTGCATGCTGTTACAACTAATCTGGAATGCTGTTGTTTATGTTGTAATTAAACACACCTAATCACAGAACGTATGGGAAGGCCGGTCAAAGCGGTCCACCTGTCCCTCCTCAGTTGGCGAGTGCACCTGGCACCAGCAGCTCCGGTGCCCAGCCCAGGCTCCCCTCCTCCATTGGTCCTGTGCCACCTTCGGGTGGAAGTGCTGCAGGGGATGGGGCTCATCCTCCTGTGCAAGAGTGGGCAGAGAAGGGCCACCTGTTACCCTTCGAAGGGTCCGGGCTGTGGTGTGTAGGGAGATCCAGCGTTCAGTCGCTGATCCCCTATGCCAGCTCGAGGCGAGAGTGGTGCATCTCTTGGGTGATTCTGCCCGTCCTACTCAACCCCCAGCACAGCCACCCTCGGGGCTGTGAAGGTGCAGTGGTGACTGCCCATGGGTGGGGATTTCAGTTCCACTGTTACCATCTGTGGGCTCATGGGCTTCCGAATTCCAAACAACCTTCCCCGTCAATTGTGTTCACCCACCCCATGTGTCAAATACCGCCCCTGTATGCGTCTTGTTTGTCTTGTCTATCTCCCCAACCTACCTCCCCAAATATACCTAAATCCCCTACCTCACATTCCACTCTCACCTGAAAAAAAAATTATGCCCCATACATAGCTGCCCATTTCGCACACATGTCCGCCAGACATGTAAACTGAGAATTATAATTGGCACTACAACATACTCTGTTGTCCTCACCCCTCTCTTGGGGTGGAAGGTTGCAAATTTCACATGAAATTACGAACATATGCACAGCTGTTGCTGGTAAAGAAATGGGCAGCTTATGGGCCTGCCCTATACCCTTCCTGCACATCCCAGCTGGTTTCCCCTACTGTCTTTCCCTCTTTGTTCCCCCTTTTTCACCACTTTCCTATCTCCCCATTTTATTTTCTTTCAAAGAAATTAGTGCGGGGGTTAGTGGGAGTAAGCACTTTTAAGCAGTAGTAAGCAGGGGTGCACGTGTGTGCGCTTAGGTAAGTATTGCTAAGCATCACGCAAACCCGCGCAAACCCGATTACAACTGCTTAAAAGTGCCTTAGTCACACTGTATGACAGGGCCCTTGTACTGCTCAGCAGAAAAATAAAATACCCCTGTCAGTTTTGAACCTCAGACCTTGGACTCACCAGACTGCATGAAGTACCACTAAGACACAGCAGATATACAAGAACTTGGTGCTGAAAGAAATATATCATGCATTACAATGAGTGAATGTAAAGGGAAAACAGGAAGGCCATAACACAAAGCTTGTTCTATGGATCTTTACCAGGAATTGTTGTGGAATTGCATTACATGAGTGTGATAAGAGAAGCAGCCATGCTAGTAGGGAATAATGTTACAGTAGCTCCTTACAAACCCCACATAGTATCAGAGCAGGATAAACACTGGCATATTTGAATAGGTCAGAGGCCAGACCTCCCAACTGTGACTGATTTACAGGGATGTCCCTGATTTGCAAACAAATGTTAGCTGTGCCCCTCTGACTCCCTGTGAAATGTACTAACAGTAGGTGGAAATGTGGGGAATCCCACTTAATGATAAATGTCAATAAGTGAGAGTAGACACTGCTTGCACGTCAAAAATGGTGTAGTATTACATATGCTCCAAATACCCCAAAGTCTCAACTGCAAAATATCTGAAATATATCACAGGTGTATCCCACTGATATGTACCTTTCCCTGAGGCTGTTCAAATATATACCTGAGAGTATCTGAGGCCTGGAAGTGTCAGAAATACACAGGCATATCAGCCTGTCTACTGTTACACACTCTGCGAATAGCTGTAGAATGAATTCCACAAGCATGCCCTTATGTAGGAATACAACACAGAAATATCAAAGGATGTAGCCATGTACTGCTAGCAACCACCAGTGACAATGCCATTGTTCAGATGCTGAAAAGACTGGTGTGGTGCACAGTCAATGAATACTAGGCTAACCTCTGTCTACCATCTGGATATGTCCACAGGTGGGAGCTACTCAGACAGATTACTAGCCTTTATAGACTTACAGGTACACAGCAACTCTGCATGTTCAGCAAGATAAACATCACATGATAATAAATAATGCACTCTGCTGTTCAGCACCCCTACACAAAGGTACTATATACCCATGTAGTCAGGCACAACCAAGGGTGTAAGTAGGCATACACAGTACAGAAATATGTCCAGTTGTCCTGAGCAGACTGTGCTAATGTCAACACAAACAAACCACAAACTGTTCAGAAGTGAGTAACGTACTAATGACAGTATAGCAGTTCACAAACAGTCCATGTGCCTGATATTCATAATTGGTAGTACAACATACTTAGTTGTCCTCACCCCTCTCTCAGGGGTGTAAGGTTTCAAATATCCCACCTAATGTATTACATATGCACAGCTGTTGTTGATAAAGAAATGGGCAGCTATGGACCTTCTCCACACCCATCGTGTACATCCCAAGCTGGTTTCCCTACTGTCTTCCCCTCTTTGTGCACCCTTTATCACCACATTCCTATCTCCCCATTTACTTTTCTGTCAAAAAAATGAGTGCAGGGGTTAGCGGGAGTGAGCACTTGTAAACAGTAGTAAGCGTGTTTGCACCAGTGTGCGCATGTGTGCGCTTAGCTTAGCATTGCTAAGATATGATAAGCTAAGCCAAGCTTAGCTTAGTATTGCTAAAATATAACAAGCTAAGCTTAGCTTAGCATTGCTGTCACGCAAACCCGCTCAAACCTGCTTACAACTGCTTAAAAGTGCCTTAGTCACTCTGTATGACAAGGCCCTTGTACTGCTCAGCAGTAAACTAAAATACCCTTGTCAGTCTCAAACCCCACACCTTAGACTCAACAGACTGCATGAAGTACCACTACACCACAACAGATATACAATAACTTGGTGCTGAAAGAAATATAACATGCATTACAAGGAGTGAATGTAAAGGGAAAAGAGGAAAGCCATAGGAATACATTGCAATAACTACTGTTGTATGCCAGTTAATTCTCTAATTCCAAAGAAAGTACATACTCCCATGTATCCAGTGTTAGCATTAGGAGGTGTGAGTAAACCTACACACTGAGAAGAGTGTACTGGAAGAAGCAACAGTCAGGTTTCAGTACAACATGCATTTCACTGGCTGCAACCCAGCTTCAGATATGAGACATATACCAACCTTCTGACTGACACAACAGTGTCCACAGCAAACAAGCATGGTCCCCACCTTGCAAAACTGAAAGGGCTATGCCTACCTAACCTATCATTTTATAGCAGTGTCCTGAAATCACAGTGAGAACTGCAATTACCACACATCAGGCTGCATGCAATTACTAAATGGTGGGCACCAATTGGTGCAGAGGCCATCACATGCACATATGCAGATACCTAGAAAAGCAGCCTGTATCTGCTGTCGACACATGCAATAATATCATTGCACCAACTGGGAGAGAGAGATTGAGAGCATGAGTGAGAGAGACTGACATAGACAGACAGACAGACGGATACAAACAGGCAGTAGGAGACAAACACTGAAAAGAAAGACTAACACACAGAGGAAACCAAAACCAAAAAAAAAAAAAAAACACAATAACAATCAACACCTACAACAGAAGGAGGTGAAGAATGCAAAGGTATGGTATGTAACAGATATGTATTTGCTGACATCCGAATGATGTGTCTGAAGGGTACTCTACATACCGTGAACCATCCATATGTGGCCGCAGTCCGTATCTATATGTACATGCACATTTGCATAGGACAAGGGACATACTGCAACTGTTAGTGAAGGCTGGACATATGTATGTTGTTGAAGGCTGCTATGTGCACATACGTATGTAGGTTGTAGTGTGTGGCATTGCAGACAGCAAGTAGTGCTGGTATATGTCATGTGGTGATTAAACGCTGTGGGACTGAGCTACAGGCAGTGAGGCCTGCTACAGCTATACTGCCTCAGGACAGCAGAATGCATTCTGCACAACATTGTACAATAGTATTACATAACCATATGTCTCACAACGGTTGCACAATTGATATCCCTATCCATGACAGGTGGGCAGTATATGTGCCTATATGTGCAGCTATATGTACAGCAATGGATGTTTAGATGTATGTATAGATATATATAGATATATACATATATACATATATATAGATATATAAAATTATAGATATATAGATCTATAAACATATATATGTATAGATATATATATATATATATATATATATATATATATATATATATATATATATATATATATATATATATATATATATGGATAAATATAGATATATATGGATATACATGGATATATATAGATATATATAGATATATATATATATATATATATATATATATATATATATATATATATATATATATATATATATATATATATATGTATATATATATATATATATATATATATATATATATATATATATATATAGAGAGAGAGAGAGAGAGAAGAGGGGGAGACATGGGGTCATATGTACTGCAACAGGTGCCTGTTGACCTAGGCATGGACTGAACACCAGCGTTGATACTGCAGTGCCATACCCCATTCCAAAACACTTTACGCAATAACTACCACATAGGTGTTAGCCTGCCTAATACTGAAGGTGTCAGAAGGGACATTGGACACAGGTGGACAGTAGGATCCCCTTTGATAATCACAGTGCCACACTAGTCTTGTAATCTCTCTACGTGGTACGTGTCATCACAAAAGGTGTGTCATCTAGGGAAATATAGGTCAGTGTACCCCTCTACTCCTCACAATGCCCCATGTGGTATGTACCTCACATGACAACTACAGCAAGTGGAAAGGCCACAGACATACCTAACAAAGAGTGATACTGCCCTCAAACATATGCCCTATGCAGACTGACTCACAAAACCACAGCTATAGTGCGTTGCATACTGCCTACCCAGAGGTTACCACTGCTGGACATACAGAGGTATGTCACACCCATAGCAGTCGGCCAACCACCATGACAACACCTCACAATCCCTCTGGGCTACATGACCTAGGGCCCTAATCCTTGTCACCACACTAAAAAGCACATGCTGGACGTACAGGTTCCTATACACAAATATGCCATACTCTGGACTAAACCACCCAGCATTAACAAACAAGGCTCCTCATTAGTATATGTCATACATACCCCTGATGAATGTTATGGAGATAGGTAATATGCCCTTGGAGTCACCTCTGTGTATCCGTTTGACGGGAGCAAGTGAAATCACATTACATGTGTGTCAAAGGGCAGGGTAGCATATGGCTAGGCTGCTCTAGGCCCAGGGCCAATAGTGTATTACCTAACTATGACACAATGCACACACACACATGTACTCAGTGCAATACTTGCTATGTGAGGTGGAATGAGTGTGACACTGACTGTGTGCAAGGTCTGTAAAGGTGTGATAGCTTAGTGTGATGTTGTGTCTGTCATGGTAGTTAGTGTCCTAGGTGTGAGGCCAGAGAAAGATGTGTCAGTTATTGGGATGCAGACATAGTAGGATGGCATATGTTGTGACGTAGTTCCTTGTGTACGACTGTGGTGTCCCATTGTAGGCTGAAACAATACATGTATTCTCAATAAGTGGTACTGCTGGTGAATACAGCTCACATAGGAACTGTTGTACTACCTGAAGCTGTAGGCTTAAGCACCACAGTAGGGTGTATATTCACATTCCCTGGTAACACTGTCTTGTGTGTTTCTTGTAGTCTGCACAGATTACATACCTCAGGCATAGGTATCTGTAAGTAGGGGCACACAGTACTATAAGGTACACAGGTAATGCTCATCTGTGTTGGCATACATCTGTGTGTTGTATGTATGTCTAATGTGTGTGTAATGATGCCTATACCATGCCCGCAATCACATGTGTGTTACAGGGTATGTGTGTGTACCTAGCAACATGTATACTCTGTTACAGCAGTATGCCAGCTATATTAACAACCGTGCACATATGTTAGGTAGGGGTATGACATCAAAGACTAGGGTAGATTACTGTTAATACTGTAAATGTACATTACATTCATTGCATTGGATGACATATTTCTTCATGCATTAGCTTGATATATACTCCCGGTGCGAGGTTGTGCATTGTATCCCAAACAGTGTGCCGAGTACTGGTGTATACTGGTTTGTTGTATGGTGTGTGGCAGGCACTGTCAGACAGTTGTGGGCTGAGCACTGATATGTGGTATTGAATGTGTGTATCCTCTGATAGACAGACAGATGCTATATATGGCAGTTAAGTGATATCTGTACTTCATAATGTTAAGTGTGCCACATGACTTGCTCACACATATCATTTAATTGTCTTCCAGGGTTATGGCTCATCAACGCAATCTGGCATATACAGCTGCGGAGGAGCAGGAAATACAGGCCAGCCTGGTGCAGTGCTACAACCTTCCTATTTCCATGGCCAACCAGCACCAGCATGAGCGTACTGCACTGTGGCAAGATCTTGTTCGCCGGGTAAATGACATAGGCATGCATAACCAGACATATGAGCAGGTACACCATCACTGCAGTGATTTAATTAGACATGTCCGGCGGCGTGTGTCTGATATCCATAGGCAACAGCTTGCCACAGGTGGTGGGGTGCCCATACACCCCCCCTCACCACAGTGGAGGAGCTGCTCCTAAGCATGGTGGCTCCTGGCCTACAGTAGCAACAGCATCACACATGTATCATCATGGAGGCCGGAGCCACCCAGCAGGATGACATGGAGTGTGCAGGTAATATGCCCTAGCTGTAGACTACCGTTACCTGTATTGTTAGAATATGCTTATGTGAGATGTGTACTGTGTGTTTAGCAGTTGTGCTGCCTCTCATGAGCAATACTGATATTTGGAATAGTATCTCCATGTCTGTGACTGTTGACTGTTGTTCCACTGTAGATTAGCACACTCACGGTAGCAATGCCACAGTTGTGGCCACTGACAAACTGTGTCATATTCTTGTAGGTCCCTCTGGTGTGACAGCAGGGTAGACGATACATGCTGGTGAGTGTGTTAACACTTTAATATTGGTAATGAAATGTGCATGTCATAGGTGAGGTGTAGGCCATGTATACGTAACACACCTATGCATAATGCTTGCTGTCCATGTTTGCTGTGAGACATTAATCATCTCAGTAAAGTCAGTAGCTGCCTCAATCACATACAATGCACAGTGCAGCAGACACAATTGTGGCAACACTGTACTGCTCCTTGGTTATGCATAGTTTCTACAGCTGTACACAGCAGAACACGTTTATCATACGCAGTACACGAAAACATGCTACATTTGGCATTACCACACACCCGCTGTAAGGTCACACGTCAGTATCCCACATGTCATGCACGCACACATGATGTACCTCATGGATAGAGGCCTATCATGGGTCTGTGCAACACTCTGCAACACATAACACAGTCATGTTAGGCACTGCTCCCTATTGGGTACCTCACACACCCATGTACAAGGTGTCTGTGTAATTGTGAACATAGCCACAGCACTGCAGTTCAGGTACATCATGCTAGGCAGTGGTCTTGCACACATTAGTAACTGTGAGTGACCACAGGATGCATGTTGATGATGGCACAGGGTACTACACCCCATCCAGTTACAGTGACCACAGTACTAGTTATAGCAGTCATTGCTTTGCACCTTAATGTTGTGTGTGTGCAAACATATGCACCTATACATAATATGCATAGCATGTTGTGTGTGCTTACATATGACAGCATACACAATATGCACAGCAGTCACCATCCAAAGTGTCACATATATGTCCTGGAATGCTATTGGGTGTATAGCTCACTTGACACACATTGGGTATGTGTGGTGTTTAATGTTGCAGTCATGTAGCATGCCATGCCATGTCTGGCACCAACATATCTGCAATATGTCCCACACTCACCATAACCACTGTACACTGGCCATGTCGAGCATTGGGATACCTTCACATCAACATGCACCACTCATCCCATGTGTGTACATAGCATGCATGTGCTACACCCATGCCCACTATTATCTGCTATGGACACAGACACTGTACTCAGACATGGATATCTATGTGTGACACAGATAACACATGCAGCCATGGCATGTATACTTGTGAGTGATGGTGCACAGGGCATTGCAGAGCTGATAATACCTGCACAGCAATGTTGTGTCCATGTACACATTGTGTTCCAGGTTGTAACCAATCACTGAACAACTACACAGTTGCATCAAAGCCATATATACTGCCATTAAATTGGGGCATCTACACTTGCACTGTGTGGTATTGTGCAACACATATTCTGCATGCTGACACGTGTGTGGTGACTGTTTACCTTGTGATACTGACACCCACCTTCACCCACTATAGAGTATGTGTTGGATTGCTGGTGTGTGCGTGCATGTGCTATAGTGAGGAGTGTATTAGTGTTCATGTGTACATGTGTTCATGAGTGCATGTGTGCATGCGTTCATGTGTTCATGTGTTCATGTATGGATGTGTTCATGTTTTCATGTGTTCATGTGTGCATGTGTGCATGTGTTCATGTGATCATGTGTTCATGTGTGCATGTG
The DNA here is from genome assembly GCF_019279795.1 of Protopterus annectens. NCBI lineage: Eukaryota > Metazoa > Chordata > Ceratodontiformes > Protopteridae > Protopterus > Protopterus annectens. The sequence goes on along the minus strand of NC_056728.1, from coordinate 823,705,441 downwards.
TGCATGTGTGCATGTGTTCATGTGTGCATGTGTGCATGTGTACATGTGTGCATGTGTTCATGTGCAGACCGTAAAGTGTGTTTCCTGTCTTCCTCTCACAGGTGCTGAGTTAGGGGAGGCCGAATGCAGCAGGGAACTTGAAGCCACTACCACAAATAGTGCTGATGATGAGACATGTATTTTGGCACAGGAAGGTTTGACAGGATCTGTCGTTGGTCCGCCAATCAACAGTACACAGCGTTCAACCCCATCTATGCGCACACTCATACTGTCAATACATCCCTCACCACCAATGACCATAGGCGAGGGACAGCATACAGTTGGCATTGACCAGGAGAGTGTGGTACCCACGGCACTTGCATCCCCTCACAGCAGCCATAGCCGGATTCCTGGAATGGTACCACATAGGCAGAGGTCCAGGGGTTCTCGGGGAAGCACCGCTGGTCATATTGCCCCTGGCAGGTGTGCCCTCACTGGTCTTATGATATCCAGTATGTTTCGGGCTGTAATGCAGGCTCAGGCACGTATGTAACGGTACACCAGGCAGGGACTTAGGGCATACAGGGCACATTACACCACTATCAATGACAGCATCCGTGACCTTGCCGGTGCCATCCGGACTTACACCGAGGTCATTGATAGACATTGGGGGGAGACATTAGATGCCCTCCACAATATGTCTTCCACGAGCCATGACCATGCAGGACGGTTGCGACGTCGATGCAGACACATGCCAGCAACAGCAACAGCTGGCAGTGATCGCGGACGACCCCCAGTTCACAGCCACTGCCGTAGTGGCAGTACCAGCCCCAGCAATGCTGGGGCTGGCCTGTCCATTGACTGTCCCAGTAGACCACTTGCATGTGGCTCTGGCCAGTGCCAGCAGGGACATGGGTCCTGTCGTCCTACCTCTGCCTCTGAGGACAGTACCCAGTCAGGGTTGGTACCCGATACTGTCCGTAGCACCCCTGCCAGGCACAGGTAGTGTGTCCATGGCCAGAGACAGTGATCTGTACAGCCTAGCAGGTACAGTCTGTGGCTGTCCCACAAACTACTGTATATGGCAACCACATGGTGGAGCAGTGTGCATGCAGACACACACACATTAACCAAACAACTAGGGCTCACACATACATACACACACACATTACATCAACATTGGCCCATGCTGTACTGTTGTCCCTCTCTCACACACACACACACACACACACACACACACACACACACACACACACACACACACACATGTCGATTGGATGGGTCAATGTCAGGCTCTGGCAAACAACAAAACGCCCTGTGCATATGATGATACGTGTGTCACCTCCTGTCATCTGTAACATTGATGGAGGAACAGGCTAACATTGCGCTGATGCACAGGGTGACACTATAGCAGTGTAGCAATATTAGCAAGTTGTCAACAGTAAAGTGTAATGACATCCTTGTAGGTATATCTCAGCAGACATTATGCATCAAAGCTCTGATTGTCAATGTAGCATTGTTTACACCACTATTAGGTCTGAGTATGTATTGTCCACCCATGTGCCACTTGGCTGAAGTGTAATGTGTTGCCAGCATGTGTTAGTGAGTGGACAGTATGTGTGTGATGTGTGCAGTACAGATTAGCAAGTGTACATCTGTGAACATGGTGGGTGTGCACTGTCTGCATGTACATGCATAGTGGACACATGGGACATGTGGCATACCCTGTTGTACACATTGTTAACATCTCATAGTATCTTTCAATGGCCAGTACGCATTCTACTACAGTTATGTACTAACATGGGTAGACATGTGTGTATGACATGGGTTGACACTATGCTGTGGGTGATACTGTTAGTATCTGTCAATGATTTGCGGTCTGGTAGTATACACATCCTCAACAGCATGATTATAAGCAATCATTTATTTTTATTTATTTATTTTACATTTGTTGACCGGGCTAGTCCAGCTGGATAATTTCCATTTTCAGTGGAGGCCCGGGGAGAAAAGCTCCACAATTAAAACAAGGTTAAACATTTAAGCAACAATGCATACATTTTAGTGTAGTAGAAAATACAGTGAAAAAACAGGTAAAAAACAAATAGCCTAAGCTATATATTCATTTTTTTTTTTTTTTAGAACAGTACAGTAATTTAGTCATTTGAAATAGCAGGGAAAGATAGTGATTTTACATAGGAGGTATGGCTGAAGAGCGAAGAAGTCATTTAGTCTGGATTGGTACAGGAGCAGAGCCAGAAGTTGTTAAGATGTAATAGAAGTTGTTTTTGAAAAGTTGAAAGGAGTCTAGTGAGGTAATGTGTTGGGGAGGTTATTCCATATTTTCCCATGGAGTTTGAAAATAGACAGTTGCCTGCTGAATTTGTAATTCTAGTTGTGGTGACTTGTATCTTTTCGCAGATCGCAGCTGTTTCAAGTTTTTGTAGGAGTAAGGAGGTTACTGAGAGCTGGTGTTTTGTTGGTTGATAAAGAATGTTATGTGTAATTAAGAGTTGTTGATAGATAAGCTTGTTAGGTAGTTCTAACCATTGTAATTTGTTTAAGTTATTACAGTGGTGAGTTCTGTACTGGGATGCTGTGGCAAAACGGGCTATATTATGATAGGATGTAGTTAGTTTTTCAGGTTACCTTTAGAGAGATTGGTGTAAATAGAGGAAGCATACAGTAGGGTGGAGATAAGATGTGATTGAGCTAAGGTGGTCCGTGCTTCTGGAGTAAGGAAGGGTTTTATTCTGTACAGTGAACCTATCTTTTATTTACTGCTTTTATAGTGTTATTGATATGACAATCATAGTTAAGATTATTATCAATAGTAACACCAAGCAGTTTGGTAGTAGAGTCTGGGGAGATAAGAGAATTGTCAGCTGCAGTAATAGTAAAATATAGTTGAGGAGATTTGTGGGTAGGTGAGAATAGTAATAGCCATGTGTTCATGGAGTTGAGTAGGAGTCATCTTTTGAGAACCATTGTTCAACGGTTGAAAAGGTAGATTGTGTGAGTGACTGGAGTTCAGATTGGGTGGGAGCTGTACAGATGATGGTAGAATCATCTGCATATTGTATGCAGGTAGTGTTATGGATAGATGATTGAAGATCATTAATAAAGATAGAGAATAAGAGTGGACCTAATATTGATCCTTGAGGTACTCCTAAGGAGATAGGTAGTAGAGCAGATAGAGAATTTTTCCAGAGTACTGCTTGTTGTCGGTTTTCAAGGTAGGATGAGAACCAGGTTAAGGAGGAAAAATCCAAGGCAAGTGAGTTTAGTATGTGTAGGAGAAGTTTATGGTTGACCATGTCGAAGGCTTTTGACAGGTCTAGGAAAAGAGAAGCAGTTAGTTTGTTATTATTACGGTTACAGTGTATTGTGTTAGTAAAGAAAAGTAGTGCAGTGGTCGTACTATGTGAGGGTCTAAATCCATGTTGAGTGTTTGCTAGTAGGTTATTTTGAAGGAGATGGTTAAGTAGTTGTTTGTGTATACATTTTTCCATGATTTTAGCTAGTGGAGATAATAGTGCTATTGGGCGGTAGTTAGAGAGGTCAGTGGATTTGCCTCCTTTATGTAAGGGTATGATGTGTGATATCTTCCAGATTGCTGGAAAATCACTTTCTTTTATGGATCTGTTTATTAGGATCGAAACAGGGTAGGCTATAGCTTTTGCTGCTACCTGAAGGAATTCAGCAGGAAGCTTATCTCCTGAGGGGTAGTGGGTTTAAGTTTTTGTAAGAAAGATTGTATGTAGGAGGTGGGTATGGGTTGAAGTTGAAGGGAAGGAATGACTTTGTTGGTGTTACTTAAGATCAGTTGGGAAGCATCAGGGGATAAATGGCTTGCTAGTGTTTGTATGGAAGTAGTAAAGAAGCTATTGAAGTTATTGGCTATTAAAGAGGGATTATCAGGGTCTAGATTCTGTGGGTTAGGTGTTACTATTTTACCTGGGGTAAGTAGATGATTGATAGTAGACCAGAACCTTTTTGGTTCTTTTTTTGTTGATTGCTGAAGTTCTACATAGTAGTTCTTTGTGTCTGAAATTGTAGCATTTTTGGTTTTGTTTCTCAGCGGGCTAAGGTTTGATAGTCTGTTGGGTTTTTAGAGGAGCGCCATTTCTTCCAAGATTTATTTTTAAGCCTGATCTTTTGTTTAATATTAGAGGTAAGCCAGGGTGCTGTTCTGGTCTTTATTCTAATGGTACGACTTGGGGCATGGTGGTTTAGGATTGTAAGGAATGCTGAGTTGAAATATTCTACGGCTTTGTTGAGAGAGAGGTGCTTTAGAGGGGTCCAATTGTATTGTGAGAGTTCTGTTTGAAATCTTTGGGGATTAAATTGTTTCTTTGAATATAGTGTTCTATGTGAGGTAGGTAAGTTTTGATGAGTTTTAGCTCTAATGACATATGTGAGGGAGTGATCGCTAAGGTCATCAGGAAGGATGCCAGTTTTGTAGCTTTGTGAGGGGGAGTTTGTAAGAACCCAGTCTAAGGTGGTTTCTTTTTTGCTTGTTTTATTTATTCTAGTGGCACTATCAATTAGTTGTTTGAAACCAAAAAGTTTTAAATGGGAAGTAGGATTAGCATTGTTACAAGATTTCCAGTCAATGTTAAAGTCTCCAAGGAGTAGTGCTTCTTGAGGGAGGTAATTTGAGAGTTGTTCAAGAAGTTGTTCTAATGTGGGGATATTATTTCCTGGAGGCAGATAAGCACAAATGATGTTTATTGATTTAGTATTATTAATTTGAACTCTAGAGCAGATTATTTCGACATTATTGTTTTGGGTAAGAGCAAGGTCAAGAAGAGTAAGCTTCAGGTTAGATTTATATAGGATAGCTACTCCACCTCCTTTCTTGGAGGTGCGATCAAGTCTAACAATGTTATATCCAGGTGGGGTAATTTCAATATCTTTAATAGATGGTTTTAGCCAGGTTTCTGATAAGCATAGAATGTCAAAGTTGTGTACTTCTAGTAGGGCGTGTATTTGACTAACTTATTACAGATACCGCGATATTTAGGTGGGCCAAGGATAGTATGTTTGTAGTTATAGTTGATGGAGGAAGGAGAGCTTTATATGGTGACTGTGTGTTTCAGTAGTTGTAGGTTGAGGGCCTGGATTGGGGTGTATGTCACCGTCCTGAAGTAGATGGAGTAGTAGACCATAGTTTTGGATATGTGTTTTAGAGATGTGTCAAATACTTTCTTTGATTTAGTTTTTAGTAGTTTACAATGAAATAGTCTATGGTATTTGGGAAGTAGATATATGGTTTGTGATGAGGTAGGTAAATAGGATGAAGGTAGGTATGTTGTGGGTGTACTAGTATGTTTTGAGGGAAGTGAGAGAGAAATAGTTAAGGAGTGTTCATAGGAGGTTAAGAAGTAGGTAGTAATGAGAAGGAATAATAGTAAGAAGGTGATAGGTAGTTTAAGTTTTGAGTGGAGGATAGTTGTAGACATGATAAGATAGTTGTATGTAAAGTAGGGTTTCCTGATATGTTGTAGAGGGGTGTGTGGTGGGAGTAGGGGTAGAGTGGAAGGGCTGTAATGGTATAGGACTTTAGTGAGATAGTGGTGGGTTGGTTAAAGTGGTATGTAGGTGTGACTAAGTGAAGGAAGTTACACAATTTGTGAGACTGTGAATTGGATAGGATAGCAGTAGTAGGAGGTGTGGCTTGTAGAAATATAAATGTAGGACCCTGGGGGTGGGTGGGATATGGGGTAGGGTGGGGGAGCCGGAGCGGGCACACAAAGTAGACCAGAGGAGAGTGGAAAAGTATCAGGAAGGAAGGGGGAATCAAGGCAAGAAAGTATCCTCGGGGAGAGGATGAGACAGAGATGTAAAGGAAGAAAAGGATTAGTATAAGGAGGGAGAATAAAGTGTAAGGCAGAAGTCAGTACTAATATCCCAAATAGGGATGAGAAAAGTATAACATCTAGTGGACAAAGTAGTAGTGCAGTAAGCAAACAAGGGAGCTACCAGGCGGAGCTGTACTAGAAGGGGAGAGAGGATAGCCTATGTGGCCATCCGAGGAGACTGTGAGGGGAAATGAAGGAGTAAGGAGGGTAGCTGCTGGCTGCTTAGCTAGTGGCAGTCTGAAACTTTAGCAGGAACATTTAGTTAAAACGTAATATAGCATGACTAGGTGGACATACTCTCTTTTTCTGGTGGTAGAGGGTGGTAGAAGAAGACAATGTCCTGACCGAGTCCAAGGGTATTCTGTGGGAACACCCTAATAGTGAAATTAGAGGGATACAACCCAGGCAAAGACACAGGGTCGTGGAGGGATAGCTGTTAGAGGAGGGAGAGAGGACAAAAGATAATGTTAGAGTACAATATTAACATACAGGGTTACAATTCAGAGTCAAAATGCAATAAAAGACAGGTTATGCAACTGGTAAGCAAAGCAACGTTACACATAGTTGATATAACTCTTTAGGATGTACATATTAATGGTGAAAAGTACATTTCAAATAAATAACTGTATAGCTAATAATATATAGAGCCTAGTGTTACAGCAAATCACCACACACACCAGAGTAATGCAGTGAACGCATTCACGTTAACATAAACAATTCAATTGAAACACTTTCCAGTCTCTTTATGATGTCCTGACAAATGACACACAGTCGTAGGGAACTCAGTAACAGTTGGATCCTTCCGGTGCTACACTATAACACTAACCAGTGGTAATGACCGCCACCCATTCCTGTGACCACACCTGTTTGGCATATAGCCCCCTTAGGTACATGCAAACACACTAGGGATGTGTCCATCCAACTCTAGAAATGCATGCATTGGGCTACAATCCATTCCCTGGATGGACGCATATCCTACACAAGGGTATCATACAGACAGATACCTGTCATCTGATACATGCTGTATAGCAGTAAGCCAACTATGGCATAGTCATCCACATGTACTATACTTACTATCCCATCAGTACCACATAGGTGGTAGCCCTCAACATGTTTCTTGGGTACCAATGTGTACATACAGCCTCATGTTATGTCATGTGTCCCTTGGTATCCACATATCCATAGGTATTGTGGAGTCCCAAGGTGCATCACATGAGACATTAGAGGCCTGGATGCATATCCACAAGGCAGTTGTACACCTATAAAGACTGTCCATTATTGGTAGTCGTTGTTGTGTATGAACATGTCTGACATATACCCCAGGCATATACCCTCACTCACACTACTCTTAAGTAACTGTCATGGGTGTGTGTGGCATAGATGACCTTGGCCACGGATCATGACAGTGGACGGCCCTGTCACATACATACATATGTGACCTACGATCTGAGAAGCAGCGGCACAACCTGTCAATGGCAACAAATGTATTCATGTAGTATGCAGGCTTTACACCTATGTACTGATTGAGGGGACATGTACACATATATATTTGCCACGCAGATACCTGATGTGTGCAATGCACTTACTGTTGTAATCATAATATGTCATACCATAGTAAAAGAAAAACTCACACTGCATTAACACACACACAGTAAGCGTTTGCAAGATTCGAATCCCTACCTAACTATGCTATGATACTAGTGAGCGACGCATTAGCATGGCGCGCTATTTGCTTTATTGGGTGGTTTGCTTTTTCCGTCTTTATTTCTAGGGTGGTGACATCATCAGTCTTTCCAAAGAGGAATGTACATCTTTTAGTGTGTTTTCCCAGTCTCCAAAAAGGGAACTCCTTTGAAAGACAATTATACACACCCCCCACACATTGTCAGTATTTGGAGGATTCAAACCCCTACCTAACTAGGTTATGATATTAGTGAGAGACACATTAGCACGGCGTGCTATTTGCTTTACTGGGTGGTTTTCCTTCTCCTGCTGTATTTATAGGGTAGTGACATCATCACTTTCCAAAGTGGAATGTACATTTTTTAGTGTGTTTTCCCAGTCTCCAAAAAGGGAGCTCCTTTCAAAGACAATTGCACACATACACACACAGTCTGCGCTTGCAGGATTCAAACCCCTAACTAACTATGCTATGATACTACAAAGAGATGCATTAGTACAGCACACTATTTGTTTTACTGGGTGGTTTCTCTCCTCCTGCTGTATTTCTAGGATGGTGACATCATCAATCTTTCCAAAGAGGAATGTACATCTTCTAGTGTGTTTCCCAGTCTCCAAAAAGGGCACTCCTTTCAAATACAATTGCACACATACACACCCCCACACACAGTCAGTGTTTGCAGGATTCAACAACTACCTAACTATGTCATGATACAAGAGAGAAAGATGCATTAGCATGGTGCACTATTTGCTTTACTGGGTAGTTTCCCTTCTCCGTCTGTATTTCTAGGGTGCTGACATCATCAGTCTTTCCAAAGAGGAATGTACATCTTTCAGTGTGTTTTCCCAGTCTCCAAAAAGGGCACTCCTCTCAAAGACAATTGCACACATACACACACCCCCCACACACACACAGCGCTTGCAGGATTCAAACCCCTATCTAACTATATTATGATACTAGAGAGAGAGATGCATTAGCACAGCACACTATTTGCATTATTGGGTGTTTTTTCTTCTCCTGCTGTATTTCTAGGATGGTAACATCATCAGACTGGACATGGTAATGTGTGTACACTTTGTTTTATGCCATTCCAGGAATGGTCCATGTGGGTCATCAGGTGTCAACAACATGAACAGGAACTCATAATCCTTACCTTGTGTGATCTATCTGTGGACATATTGACATTCCTTCATATGTCAACACATATGCAGAGCTTGTTGGTTTTGTGGGTACTACATGTGTCTGGGATGTTGATAAAGGGCTATTCAAAGTGCATGTGAGACATATGTAGCTGTGTTCAGTGATGTATGTCCTGGGTGGCTGCCTTGCAAACAGTCTAGCATGTTTGGGAACCATGATCCACACATGAACATACCACAGTTAGTAAGGTTGTGTGTAGGTCAGCTTCCAATAGCTTGGTTTATGACTTCAACCATGATGGACTCCATGACCTTGCAGATCAGACTTCACAGGCATACTGGACTATACTTCCCATGGTGTGTTGTGTACCAACACTTGTGTGGAGTGCCATATATTGCTGTAACACATTCAATGGTTCCACATCCTGTGTAGGGGGGGAGGCTCAGCTGACTGTTCAGGTGCAGGATCTGTTTCTTCTGTAGTTTGTGCATGACACATATTGGGAATCAATGTAGTCCACTTGATGCCATGCTTTTGGCATTGGGGTAGCTGTTCATCCATTTTACATGTGATATCTCCTGGTATGATGATATGGACTATCGTCAGTGGGAGGTGGGTATGTATATATGGGCCTGTCTGTCAGGATGCCAGCATTGTCAGTCAGGTACAGTTAGCCCTGACACATGACATATATGTGAGTACATTGCTATATATGACATAGCTGTGGGAGGTGTCATGATTCAGTCTGAACTCCTTCTCAGCTACTCTTTACAGAACACCAATGAACCTGAGCACTAAACCCTCTTATACTCTTTTAAACACTTAACACCACACTGATCCTTTGTGATCTGGCTACAGAGTATGTCATCATGATATCCCGGCATGTCCAGGGGTCGGCTTTGTGTGTACTCTCCAGTCCAGCTGGTGAATATTGTGATGTAGACACAATCTCACATCTGCCTCATGTACACAGACAACACTCTCCTCCTCCCGACAAACTCAGATATATGTGTGAGATGCACCTATAGAGATATACAGGGTGCTGAACTCTCTCGACCCATGACTGGCACAGTCTATCAGGTGGTGAAGGTAACCACAAACACCACATATCAGTCTCACATATCCTCTGGTGACAGCACTTAAACCACATTATCACACATACACATACTCAGATGCTGTAAATGAACTCTGCCTAAGCAGCAGAGACCTCCACATAGGCACACACACAACTGCTACCCCACTACAATACCCACATCTCACATAGTTCACAATGTCAGTGTGCCACATAGTCACTGCCCTTCGGGCTACACAACACACCTAATACACTTGTGATAGGTGACACTTATTGTCAGACACACTGATGTACCACTCACCAGCCCATACAAGGGAATAGTCCCTTTGTGCTTGTCTGTCGGGTGCCAGGATCTGCCACATAACACATGCAGTCAGGTCACTCCAAAGCAAGTACAGGACTGGCACCATCATTGTCCATGCTGGTGCGTAAAACCTCAGACGTTACTCCCTGGACCACATGACATGGTACATGGAGGAACACTGTGATCATGTAGCCCAGGCCAGTATGACCCTGACCTTGTCTAGCATCTTACACCCACCAAGTATGATGTCACAGTATACAGACAAACATATCACATTTAACAGTTGGCTAACAAATTGGTGTAATTCATATGGGATACAGTGTCTGTCAGCCTGTGGTGACATGCTCGACATGCCACGTAGCTTCACTATGGACAGCTTGCACCTGTCACCCTTGGACCTTCGAATGCTGGCTAAGGCTCTTGATACCACCATAGTGCATTTGTTGAGTAGGGCTCAAAAGACAAACCCACTTCCATAGACATTACAGGTTAAATGACACTAAGGGTAATGCTGCTCAACACCAGATGTGTTACCCTCATATTGCGGACACTCAGGACTCTCCTCAGGATGGAAGATAGCAATATCTGTGCAGTAACAGATGCCTAGTTCAGGTTCACATATGCACACCAGCACTACCAGGTTATGTGTCATACCATGCTTTCTGACCACAGGACTTGGAACAGACAACACAACTAGGGGGAGTATCCATATACATCACAGATACACACATGTCTGGGTTAGTAGCACTGCACTAAGCATCACAGACCATACATATACAACTACCATTGTGCAAAACTGCCTTTCAGTTTGTTGCCTGCTACAGATCACCCTCCCATACTCAGGAACCACACTTGGCTTTCCTGGGAACAGTGGAGAATATGAAGGTCTCCACAAACACCATTATATTGGGTGACTTCAGATACACAAATATTGACTGGGGATACTACTCAAGCCCCAACACCCTCGCCCTACAGTTCCTACAATTTGTAAATTCATATGCTATGGCACAACCAGTCACCACAGCCACAAGGGGGAATACATATTTGACCTGATCATCACCAACATGGGGACTCTATGTTCCACACCAGCGATATACCCCTCATTGCTAAGGTCAGAACATACATATATCTCACTGGACATACATATACACTCCACACACCCATCCTGGGTAATCTTGGTGAACCTCTCATGAGCTAATGTCTCACTTCACCAAAGCATGGTGGTATCCTTCAGAGACCCTGAGACAGTGGCAAATATGGCTCCGACTGCTGAATCCTTTACATACACATTCTATGGACACCTAGTGGACTTCATGGATTGTGCTATCCCAAATAACAACAGGACTCACTCCTCCAATGGCAGGGGACCTGTCTGGTAAACCCCAGCCATTAATAAGCTGTACAACGTCAGGAGGAAGCTACTACATGATAGAGCACAATCACAGATGGGGAAAGCATCTGTGATCTGTACTAGCAGACAGCTACGATCACTCATGTACTTATCTAAGGGCTGCTTCTCACAGACAATTGCACCAGACATGTAGGACTATCGCAAGGCCTTCACCAGTTATGTCATGAACCCGGTTGGACACTCACTGATATGCTGTGAGTTACTGCATACTGACTAAACTTACCCTGAACCCACTGGCATAGCCAACATCCTGGCAAACAGGTTCAGTGCAGATGTCTCCACCCATCCCCCCTAGGGAGCAACTATCCATCCCAACAGAGTGTAACTTCCCTGACATCACACAGTAGCAGGTGAGTGCTGCCCTCCCCAAAGCATACATTACAGCATCAATGGGACCAGATGGTGTCCCAGCCTGGATCTTACACAAGCTTCATGACAGACATAACCCTCACATTACATCACTGTGCAATATCGGAGTTACTACAGGATATGTACCCATGGAATGGCATACAGCGACAGTGGTCCCACTCCACAGAGTTGGTGCCACAATGGACCACAGACAATATTGGCCTATAAGCCTAACTAGCCTGTTCTGCAAAGCTATGGAGTGTTTTGTCATGGGACTCTTACACATAGACATCGGGAACCTACAGACACTGTGTCCTACACATTTCAGCATTGTTGTGGGCAGATCTTGCCTCTTGAACATGTTTGTATTCTTTAGACTGTTAACAGGTCCATTGACATAGGGACAGTTGTACATGCAGCCTACCTGGACCTTGCAAAACCCTTCCAGACAATAACCCACTGGGCCATTATGCATAGGCTCACCAGCATCGATATGGACATATATCTCACATGATGGATTGCTACCTGGATCAGGGATAGCACACACATGGTCAGAATTGCAGGTGCCATGTCTGACTATACACCAGCTACACATGGCATCCCACACGGCTTGGTCCTGGGATCTCTCTTGTTCAGTATATATTTGTCTGACGTACAAGCTACCACAGGGGGAATATGGCTGGCCTTGTTCGCACTTGACTGCAAACTGGGTGCCATAATCAACTCTCCAGCTGCCACATGCATACTCCAACAGGGTCTCACAGAGATGGATGACTGGTGCCTGAGCCATGGCCTACAGCTAAATGCCATTAGTTGCATAGTCATCCCCTTTGGGAATAACAACATGCCCACTCATTACCACATAGGTAGTACTCCATTACATACGGTAGGAGTTTGGAGCCGGTTCCTAGCTACGTTCCACCGTTGCTTCTTGCTGTAGCTGTTTTACTTTCTTGTTTGTACTGTTGCCTTTGACATTCACATTGCCAAAGTGGTTGGACAGACCTTCTATATATGCCACCTTATCCAATATGGTTTCGCATCTAGATCGAGTGAGGTCATTGAGCCCCTATACTCATCACAACCATGCTTGGTTACAATGCCACCTTTGGGGTGTACCTTACCCAACACCTGCAGCAACTGTACTGGCCACAGAAGTTCCTCACCAAGCAGATGTAGGGACTCACATGGATGACCTGCACAGTTCGGATGCAGTAACTCCAGCTCTACTCAGTCGCTTACCACCTACTCAGATATGATGTGTGCCTGTTGTTTACAGTAATACCCAACCCAGAATTACTGGACATGCTCCACCTCAGGATATCTGACTCCCTTGTAGCTACACACTCCAGGGACAGATACCTCAGCACAGATGTTAATAGGACATGCTGGAGGGACAGATTCTTATCCCAGGGCCTCCACTCACTCCAGATTGTGATCACAGTTTCACATAGGCAGAGCCACCCACTGACCACCTACAGGGGACATCTTGATGGCTGTATGGGTGATCGTATGTTTACCCCTGGGATATCTTCTGTGTCCCTGCTAGACAGAGGCACACTAGCCTAAATGTACATGGGCTATCTTGTGTGACCTACTATTCACTGGCACAGTGTAGTAATCTGACAGGGTTGCAAAAGCCAAACACACTCTGGCTAGGCTTGTACATGCCCTAGGGCAGATAGCCTAGTATCAACCTCTGAACCTATGCTTATGTTTGGGATGCACAATATTTATTGCTGATACTGTTTGCAGGTCTTTATTGTCTTTGCTTTCCCAGTTTCTATGAACAACTTAGGTATGTGCAGAACATGTTTGATCATGACAGGGTTCCATTATATTATATATGTGTCTGTTGTCATGTAACTGTGTGCACAGGGCAGATTGCTGGATAGTGAGAGATTCCTGGGTTAACACATGCAACTGCCAGATATGTGTGGCCCACTGCTGTACTCAGACATGGCCTAAGTGTGTGAGCATTCCCAGTTCAGGCTTTCCATGTTTTGTTGCCTGACATATGTCTCATTTATTCAAGTGTGTGAGCATGCCCAGTGTGACCTTTCAGTATGTTGCAATCTGAAGTCCACCACATTTGTGAATCTGTGTGAACATGACCAATATTAACATTTATACTGTGTGTGTTGGAAATCAAGTTCTGTTCTTACTGCAGGACTCACCTTTGTGTCATAACTCAACAGGGATTATGTTGTGCCTGCAGGGTTTCCATGAGATACTTTGCATAGACCTATCAACATTCCTTCATACTGGCTGACCACTGCAATACTGTCATGGTTTAGTGGTTCAGTACTTTAACTATAGTGCACAGTATCCTGGGTTTGAGGTCCATCACTGCTTTATATTTTCATACTGAGCAGACCAAACTGCTTAAGGGCCAGTTAAGCAAATATGAGCATGTTGGCTTTTGTTCAGATATGCCCTACTTAGACCAGGCTTGTCCGACATTGCTGTATATTCACCAACTTTGCTGGACATTGCCCAATATTACTCAACATTGACCACAGTTGTACTAGTTGGTGTGTGCGATTCTGTTTTCATATACTACATGGTGGTAAATGCTGTTTAGCACTGCCTTAAATTGCTTAACACATGGCAATCATGCCTCAGGTGGTACTGCAGGGCTGCCTATGTCGAATGCACATACTACACTCCCTGTACATGTTTGAAAGCAGGTAGTGTCAACTTAGAAATCCCTTTTACTATATGGGTGAGTCATAGAGAGGTATCATTTCCGGAGTTCCTACTGAGCCAGTGTATGTGCTATGCATTGCCTCTTTTCCAAGGCCAAAGCATACTGGGCACGCCTCCTTCTGCCTACTGGGGCAGGCTCAGGTTGTTCCTCCTCTGAGTCCCGCTCTGCCTGTGATGACCTTGGCAATGGTGGGGGGTTGTTTGGCCCAGGCCTATGCTGGTCCTACTGCAGCTGTTTTCTCAGGATCATATTATGTAGCATAGCACATACCATGACAATTTGGGTACATGTAGTTGGTGAGTACTGCAAGGCTCTACCAGATGTGTCCAGGCACTGGAACCGTGACTTGAGCAGCCCAAACACACGCTCAATTACATTTCGTGTTTGTGCGTGTGCCTCATTATGGCATTCCTGTTCAGGTGTCTGTGCATTTCTGATGGGTGTCATCAGCCATGGCTTCAGTGCATAGCTAGCATCCCCCACTAGGTGACCATGTGGGATGTCCCCATTCACAAATGTCTGGTACAGCTGCATCAGATGCCAGATATGGGAATCATGGTAGCTTCCAGGGCAGCCAGCACACACATTCAGTATTATGCCATGGGCATCACACACAACCTGGCAGTTGATGGAGGGGAAGCCCTTGCAGTTGAAGTACACCCTACCCCACTTGCCAGTTGGTGCTTTGATGCATATGTGCATGCAGTCTATTGCACCCACTACCTCAGGGTATTCCGCTATTTGCTGGAAGAGACACATATTGCTGGCCAATACCTCACGGGAATTGGGGAAATATACATGATCACCAACATGTGCTGACATGGCATCCAGGAACTGGTGCAGTACCCTGGATGCTGATGCCTGTGATATCCCCATCATATCACCAGTTAGTCTCTGGAAGGTACCTGTTGCTAATATTCTTAGGCCAACACATACCTTGGTTTTCACTGGGATGGGTTCCCCCTCTGTTGGTTCTGTGTGTGAAGCATGGCCTGCACAGCTCAACAATTTGCTGCAGGAGGTCTCTGTCTACTCTATAGCACTCCACTATCTCCAACTCATGTAGCCTGTACACTCTTCTCCGTCTCCTCTCTGTGGGCTGTCCAGCAGCATTTCCATTGTCACCACCCTCAGCATGTTGCATATGTCGCCTTATAACAGCAATGGCAGCCCGTAACATTTTTTTGTCTCAGTAAAGCTTTTTCAGTTTTCACTTCTATTAGCAAACTGCAGTGTCTCTTGTGAGAAACATAATGGACTGTTGTTTGCAGAGTTTTAAGTGCTAGGCTGGGCTGGGCTAGTGTATTGCCTGTGTAATTGCCTGATTCTGATTGTTTTCACCTGCTAGCTCTGCTAGTACTCCCTGGTGGCTTCCTACTATTTGTTCTGCTTCCTATTTCCTTTCTGTTTCCTGGGGGGGGGGGGGTCAGCGCCATGCACACAAGTGCAAACATGCTCACAGCAGCTCACACGCGTGCACACATGCTTACATGGACTACAACTTGCTTATTCAGGTTAAACCTCATGCACACCAGCGCAAATGCGCTTACAACACTTTAAACTGCCTTATACATGCTTACTCCAGCTTAAACGCGTGCACTCACACTTACACGCGTGCACACTGTCTTACTCGGGTTTACAGGCATGCACACGCGCACATACCCGCTCAGCAAGAAACTTTGGTGTTATTCATGGCATACACTTTCCATTTCTTGCCTTTACCTAGCCTACCTGTTGACACACCTCTTTCAATGATGTCTAAATGACAGCTGACACATGCCACTCTGCTCCAATGAGCTTCCCTTCTTTCATACATACCCCACTCATGATGTCACCTATCTTCTACTCTGTTACTCCCCTTATCCTACTCCTACACTCCACTGATTGTGCTCATTTGCTATGCAAACCTGCAATTCACTATCCTAACCCTCCTTTGCATAGGATTGCCTACTAATGCTTGGTTACACCTCTTAGACTGTGCTTCCCCCCTTAGCAACCTCTACTCAGTGGCCATGTTGTCTTCAGCCTGCCATTCCCTTGCATTGTAAATTAACAATTTAAATAAAATCCACATTTGTGGGTTTTCATTTTTATTTTTCTGTTTTTTAGAGCGCAGCCCATTTGCGTGGAGCTGCACTACGCTTCAACATCGGAAATCGGAGAAAAAAATAAATTATTTTTTTTTCATATTGCATCAGGAAACATTGCCATTGGCCATATATTTGGCCATTGGCATGCTTCCTGCACTGGATGCAACCTTTATTTGGAGCTGTCACTGCTCCGTTTTACTATTTGCAGAACGGTACTCAGTTGTCAACTGAGTACATTTCTGCAGATAACACTGCTCTTACTCGGACAGGTTCGGGTTTCCTGAATCGAAAATCTACCTCATTTGCATGCCTTTTGCCTGCAATTGAGGTAATTTGCATAACCCGGCCCTGTCCGTGTAAGAGCCATTTTAGGAGCTCTCTTGCACGCCCCTGCAGGCTGTTCCTGGATCGCTCGTCTGACATGATGGCTGCATGGAGTCTTACTCTACTCTTAGACTCCGTGCAAGCCATCATGAATCTGGCCCAATGACAATAACTTGATTTCAACTGCAGCTTCATTCAATGGGGGTGGGCCAAAAGTCTTTCAAAACATTGATAATTGTTTTGATAATCTTGGTTGGACTGAAAATTCATCTTCCAACTTATTGCTGGACTTGACTTTTTATTCATTTGATGATGAATGTAATGTTGAATGTGATGTATTAATTAATGATACTGGTAGCATTCAGGTAAATCAAGGCATGTTGTCTGGCACATCTTCCAGTATGAATATTAACACTCAGGCTGTACCCAATGATGGTCAATATTTGTTGGAAGTCGGCTGGGGTGATTTGGAAGTGGTTGATGTTCGAGCACATTTTGGCAATAAATTTGAGAGAAATAATTTTAATAATTTTAATAACTGTGCCAATATATTTGGTGCTTTTGATAGTTATGAAGCAAATAATTTGTTAGCAGTGTTACTGCAATTCCTTGACAATCAGCATGAAAATATTAATACTGAGGGACCTGACATAGTTATTAACACCCAGGGGGATTTTAAGATTTATAACTATTCCAGCTTGTTGGTAAGAAACAAACATGCTGATCTCCTCGCAAAAGGCTTCACTTTTGTTCCATGTTGGGTTGGTAATATGGTGGAATCTCTTACTGATTTAAAAAGCTACACCAGGAAACTTAATTTAAAGGTATGGTTCAATAATGAAGGTAATTCAGAAGTGCAATTTCGTAATAAGTGTAAGAAGCCTAGTATGTTTAATCCACCTCTCAACAAAACTGTGGAATTGTTTGAGAAAATCTGTGAGAAAGACATTAGAAAAAGTTATGCTTGTAACAGGTTTGTGGATTATTCTAACCTAATTGATGAAGAAACAAAGCTGTTCTATGAATTAGTCAAGGACCCTTTGATTAGGTTTATGAAACCTGACAAAGGTAATGGAGTTGTGATTATGGATAGGAAAGACTATTTAGATGGAATGAACAATATCTTACTTGGTGATGCTTATGAGGAGAGTTCCTTAAATGAGATCAATGTGGCATATACAAAGATTGATTTAGTCCTGGATGACATGATTTATCAAGCTCAAATTGATTTAGATGAATTTGGGTATTTGAAAAATGATCATCCTAGGGTGCCAAATATTTTTAGCATTCCAAAGATACACAAAGGACGTATTAATCCACAATGTAGGCCCATTGTTGATGGGAAAAGGTCGAAAACTCACTTTATAGTCAAGTATTTGGACCATCAAATGCAAAGGCGCCTTGGTTGTTTTGAATATATTAGTAAAAATTCTTGGCAATTTATTGATAAATTAAATGGCATTCAGTTAACCAAGGATATGATTATGGTCACTGTTGATGTTATTAATCTGTTCAACGTGATTCCCCATGACTTAGGTATTGACTGGCTTGAACAGCAGCTCCACAAAACTCGGTTATTTTCCCAAGATCAAATTAATAAGTTAATTGTACTTATGAAATTAGTGTTGAAAAATAACTATTTATGGTTTGAGGGACAGTATTATGAACAAGTGAAGGGTGTAGCAATGGGGGCAGCATGTGCCCCCATTTTTGCCAATCTTATCATGTCCTTCTGGGAGCAGGAATTTGTGATGTATAGTGAATATAGTAGTAAAATTGTTCATTACACACATTTTTTGGACAACTTGTTCTTCATCTGGAAGGGTGATGAAGAACATTTAAATGATTTTCTCAGATATATTAATAGTGCTGTGGATTTTCTTAAGTTTACCCACTCTTATAGTAGGTATATGGTGATATATTTGGATGTTGAATTAGTAATCAATTGGGATACAATGAGTTTTATTACTAGGATTTACAGAAAATCCACGTTTTCAAATTCCTATCTTAATTTTGATAGCTGACACCCGCACCATCAGAAGAAGGCAGTTGTTAAAGGCCAAATGGTGCGGGCAGCCAGGATGGTGTGCTCTGAAGTGGATTTTTCTGTTGAATTAAATTTTATCATTAATATGTTTAAGCAAAGAGGATATCCCAATGGTCTTCTAGACGAACTTCGTCAAGAAGTTATTGGAAAAAGGGCAAGTGTGAGCAATGTCCCAGTTTCTACATAGGTAAAACTTGTAGAAAACTAAAATTGAGAAAAGGTGAACATTTAGGGAACAATAGAAACAAGAGGACTACTAGCGCCCTTTTTAGACATGTTAGTGAAAACTCGGAACGTCATTTTAAATATTTAGTTTTGCAACAGTTAGTAAAGGATGAACAGGGGGCTATAGTAGATGCACACTTGGACCTGTTAGAATTGAAATGGCAGTTGTATTTAAATGCATCTAGATATCCTGGGATTAATGAGACCGTTAGCATTTCCAGCATTCTAAAACTCGAAAACATTTTAGGTTAAGAAAAGTATTTGTTTTAATCAAATGTGAATTATACATGGCTTTAATGTAGATTAAGTGTTGCTTGTCATGTATTATGTCATATCTAAATGTGTTTTAAGTATTTATGATTTTTTGTCTTTTCATAATGTGTTTGTGAAGTATTTCTTTAAATTATGGTTAATAAGTCAATTGATTAATTGGGGGCGGTATTTACATGGCTGGGTGAAGTTCTGAATGTTTGTTCTGAGGAAGTCTCTATAATAGAGAAGAAAGCATTAAACTCCATTAAACTTGTGGTCTTCTTGGAAGTGTTCGTTTCCTGCTGGTTTTTCTTCTAAGATGACAAGCTCTGTAAATTACAACATTGATAACACTCCCCTAAGAGTAAACCCAGTGGTAAGGGACTCGAGAAATCAGGTTGACAGCAACCTGAACTTTGATCATGTGTCCATGGTAGTGAGAAAATCTTTCTACATGTCACAATGTATAAGTAAGAGATTGCCATCCAGATCTAAGAAGATCATAGTCCCACTATACTGAGCCCTCATTAGACAAATAATCAAGTACAATGCACCCTTCAGCATATACCTGAGCAGGCATTTGCAGCAGCTGGAGAAGCCACAGAGGTTTCTCACTGAAAGAATACAAGGTATAAATAATATGTCCTATGCAACTCCCTCAAAGTCCTGTCCCTGTACTCAGTCTCCTACAGGCTACTGAGGTGTGAGCTATGGCTAACCAACAAGACATCCTCCAATCCAGCCCTGATAGATCTACTGCACATTTGCAAAGCAAGCAGCATTGCAATTATATGATTTAAGGATCTAAACTTCGTGTGAGTTACACAAAACATGATAGAAGGATAGGTATGTGTCTCAGAGATTACCCCTTCTCTAGAATAGACACCCCATTCATGTGAAACAGAGATCTTTCCTAAGTCTATTCAAATGCAATTTGAACCAATAAATGAGAAATCATAAATTCACCCCAACTTGCCACCTGTGACCCTTATGGACAGTGGCAGTTTGTAGATGTACTAAAGCCTAACCATATACCAAAGCCATTCTAGCCCATGGCCATTGATAACTGGGTAAAGTGGACATGAATGGATAGACTTAAAAAGGCTCTAAAGCCATTATAGGTTCATAAGTTCATAGGTAGGTACAAGGCTATTGGCCCTAGGGCCTATATAAGCCTAGCCAAATGGTACCCTGGCTTTCACCACCCAAGAAAATTATTTTCCTGTGCCCCATTAGCCTAGTAACTTCCTATGATCCTATCCTATGAATATGTAGACATTACATGTCATACATTACCCAGCTGGACCTGTATGGGGTAATGACATATACTTGTCTCGCACTATTTTCTTCAACTGTTTGCATGTGTTACAATCTGTGTTTGAAAGGCTCATGCCTATTTCTGCGTAAGGTCATTTTTTTGCACCATCTACATTGCTTTTCCAATGTGTATCTGAGTTACAAAAGTGTAAATTGTATGACAAGATGTAAGTATATTCTGCTACCATAAACATGTCTTGGCTGATATGCATGTCCCCAAGATGCCTTGCAAAGTAGCACTTATTTTCATTTAGTAATAGATAACTGTGACATGCTTTACATTTCTGTGACATATTAGTTAATGTTATGACATATGTAGTCATTACTGGCTCATGTTGTGCAGTCCAAATGCAGTTTGTTTTGGTGTCACCATTAGTTTAATGCAGCCTGTGAAACATATTGGGTGGAATGCATGGTGAGTGTTTCATGAGTAAAATTTATTTTCTGGAGTTGTTTTGTGTATTGTGTTTATAGTTTTATGCATTTGTATGTATGAGCTACAAAATAAGTTTTATATTGTTTATTTACTGGTAGCAGTTGCTTATCATAGTAGTAGCTGCATGCTTGTTAGTTAATGCTAAGGTATTCCACCATGTTTACTAATGGTATGGTGGTAGTTTGCAGCACCATTATTTTCAGTTTGCAGTTGTGTTGTACGGTATGGCAGTATGTGTTGCAGTGACAGCTGTTATTATCTCAGACCAAGTAGGAATTATAGCTCTATAGCATTTGCCACCACCTCATGTGTTCTGTGAAGATTAATAAATTGGTAGACATACAGAGTGGGTTGGGGAACAGCACATCTATCAGCCAGGGTAATAAGGCTATACGAGTTGCAAATTACCCATCTTCTACTGTACATTGAGTAACTGTGTGATGTACCTGAATAATATGCACAAGTCTTGCATGTACCGTTACTATTGGGCCACCATCTTGCTATAATGCAGCCATTACTGTCACTATTTATACATAGTGCCCATGATTTCTTGCATCTTACAGCTACATTTGTCATGCTAATAATCACATTCTTAAATGGCTGGGCATTATGGTTGTGGTATATATTTATGTAGTAATAGCCTTATGCATTGTATGAAGGTAAGTTGGCTTTTTCTACCATGAAATAATGCCAGCCACAACTAAACTCATCAACTCTGTGGATATACAGTACATATCTGAATAATATAATCTTGTAAGTTATGTTCACTTGGCATGGTGGTTGTTAGTCTTGTATGTGAGTACTAATAGCTGTTGCATCCTATGTCATTTCTACATGTTTAATGATGCTCCTATTACATTTCTGTAGTCCTGTGTGTCATGCACATAGACAAGAAGCAGCAGTGGTTTCCTGGAGAAACATGATGACTGTTTACATGGTGCTTACTATACAGAACGTGTAAGACCATTCACAGTGGTGTGCAATGTTATATACTCATCTTTTAGCATGTATACCTCATACTATTTGATCAGAGAGTTTTCATGAATATTAGCATTATGTGTTATCAGTCCCTAGCAATCTACCCATTTTGAAATGAATGTGTTTCCTGAAGCATTGTATGTTAATGAGGCTCATTAGTGATGTATGTCAATGGAGAGCTAAATATGATGGCCAATACGTCATTCAGCTCTGTAAAGTCTGTGGCATTCTGAGACATTCACCTAAATGGAATTATTACCTCTATATATGGATGTTGTACAATTGCCTGACACCAAGGGATATTCACACTTTAGTATCAAGTAATTGCACAACTTCCATATACAGAAGTGACAATCCCATATACATATAGTATGAGTCAAAGTCTACAAGTGTAGAGGGATGAAGCCCTGACAATGACAAATCTGAGATAATTTATTCAGCCTAGATACCTGCAGGAGACAATGGGGGAATGAAGTATGAGGTTATGCCTGCTCACCCCTATTTGATGGGATGGATAGCGACAATGTGCTGGAGTAAGACAGGTGGCAGTTGGAGTAGGTGAATAGGCAGAACATCACTGGGTGTTGTCACTTTAGTGGGGGGGGTGGAAGCACACATAAAGATAGGCCAAAGCCATGAATAGCAGCTCACAATTGTCTTCTGAATGATGTCAGCACATAGGGCTAGGATGCTGTAGCAATGCTTGAAGCTATCATATATAACCATCAGTAATGGCTCCCTGGCTCACTCTTCTCCTGCTTCCAGCTGTTGACCCCAAAACAGAGAGATTTCTCACCTGTCTGATGCTGAATAACTCTGCTATCAGGTAGAGGAGGGCTTAAGGGAGACACACAACCACATCAGTCAGCTCAGCTCATATAACCGCCATGGATTTGGAAATTTGGGCTGTTATATTACAGTTGTATCACTGATATATTAATTATCACAAACAAATTGGAGTTTTCACTGTCTGTGTAACTTGATCTTCTTCCAGGCCATTTAAAGCAAAGATGTTGTAGTTTATGGAACCACTTGGCCCTCACATATCTGAATATAGAAACACAAAGAGATGTGTTCAGCTGCAGTTTGCATATTGCCCATGAGTCCTTATCAGACATGCGTGGTGCATGACTTCTTAACATAATTGTATCCTAATATATATATATATATATATATATATATATATATATATATATATATATGTATATATGGGATCTGTACTATGTGTATGGGATCTGTACTATTTATTGAAAGACTGTTTCACAGAAAGTGAAACAGCCGAGCACACTTTCACGAAAGTGCTTTTCACCGAAAAAGCACTTTCGTGACAGTGTGCTAAAAAAAGATGAAACGTGGGGAAATGGCTGTTCCTGAGAATATTCCCTTTTTCCCACGTTTCATTTGTGATCTCAGAGTGAGAATATAAAAGTGGGGGATGCAAACAGGCGGCCCCCATTGCCCCCATTTTTGCAGACATTGTTTTCACTCAATGGGAAGTTGCCACCATTTTTTCCTCTGAACTGTTTCAGTTTTGTAGATTTTATGGCGTTACCTGGATGATACTCTGATTTTTTTGGGAGGGTACCAGAGAACAGCTTGGTGAGTTTTTATATTTCTAAACTCCAGTACTCAGTTCCTTAGGTTTACTATGGAGATTAATGATGATATAGTTCACTTTCTGGACATTTCCATACAAAATGATAGAGTTAATCAGCTTTTTACACCTTCATTATATAGGAAGCTGACATACTCCACGCCTTGTTACACTTTGAGATTTGTCAACCTACATACCAAAAAGGATCTCTAGTTAAGGGCCAATGTGTTTGTTTGGCATGTATGGTAAGTGACATTAGCGTATCTTTGAAGGAAAAGGACATTTTGAGGGGTATGTTGGTTAAGAGAGGGTACCTGGTCACCTTTATTGACCCAATTTTAGAGGGGGTAACCAGGAAGAGACAAGAAGGACACTTCTTCCCATTATTGCGATTAACTGATTAGGAACCTGGATTGGGACATGATACAAACATCCCTGAGGGTAATACCACAAAACATTTTAATAATGCTATGATGTTATCTTACAATTTACAGTTCTATGACATCAAAGATATTGTTACCAAGAACTGAGCCATATTTGGGGTTGACAATGAACATCTACAGAAGGTGGGAGAAAAAACAGTGGTGGTCTATAAAAAGGACCTATGCTTCAAAAATTTGGTGGAAAGAAATACAGAAGTAAATACAAAAGGCAGAATGAAAAAATGTAGTCATTGCCCAAAGTGCCATTATATTCTTGAGGGTGAGATCGTAGGGTCTATATTATTTCTTTGACAGCTTAGGTTGTCGAATGCTTAATGATCGAAAACTAAGCATCAAAGTTTCAAAATCGCGATCGGCCATATACGCAAATTCTTTCCTCGGGAAAGAATTCGCAAGGCTGTCTGAAAATAAAATTAACTTTTCAACCTAAATATAGTGGGGGGCGTTACCACCCACACTCCACGATGTGGGGGGCTGTGCCCCCCACACCCCCTAACTAAATATACAAACTCTGAGATCACTCTACATTGGGGAAAGGGCAAATCCTTGATAACGGCAAAGCAAATTCTTTCCCGAGGAAAGAATTTGCTTATATGGCCATTCGCAATTTTGAAATTTCGACGCTTAGGTGTCGATTATTGAGCATTCGACAACCTAAGCTGTCGAAGAAATAGTATAGACCCAAGATCATGTATATCAATGGGCTTGGAAAAGTTTTTTTAAAGCACAAATTTGATTGCCATAGTAAGGCCTTAGTTTATGCAGCCATTTGCCAATGCTGTTGTCATTTTTATATTGGTAAGACCATTAATAGTTTTAGGAAACGTATTTACCAACATACATATGATATACAGAAAGGCAATATGAATAATGCTTTGGCAAAGCACATTAATGACATTCGTAGTCATAGCTTTAAATTTATAGCTATAGACCAAGCTGAGAGCAGGCTGAGAGGTGGATGCATTGATCTATTTCTAGAATATAAAGAACTAATTTGGCAACTGAGATGCAATGCCCTCCCCCCCCCCCCCCCGATCTTAACAAAGTGACTTCCATTTCTAGTGTCCTTAAGTTAAAGACTGACTTCCACCTTTAGTGACCAGGTGGGGATTGATTAAAAACCAAAAAGTAAATATTTATTTATTTATATATTTATTTATTTACTTACTGAAGGGTTTAATCATAAAAGAGAAGGGAGTTTAGGATTTATAATGTTTCACCCCGGTTATACGTGGTGACAACTACATCACATTTTTAGTCATATGTATATTCTTATATCTATATTTACACATGTCTACTTATACATATGTGTGTATATATATATATATATATATATATATATATATATATATGTGTGTGTGTGTGTGTGTATATATATATATATATATATATATATATATATATATATATATGCATACAAACATATTCACATATAGTTTGTATAAGGATGTTCTTAATTAGAAAACTGTTTAATTCAATTATTTTCAGTTTTTAAGACGTGATCTGCATTGTCAAAATAAAAATATGTTGGGGTATAATGAATGTAAATATAATCATTTACAGTTGTATTTTGTTTGCACTGATTATATCTACGTGTTTGTGTATTTTGTGTTAGAGAAATACATATGGTTTATTTACCTGTAGGTAGGTTAGTGGTTGTGTTGTGTTTCATTGGAATGTATTTTATTTTAATGAGGCGTAAACTGATTAATGAAGTTAATTGATATAATTTGATGTAGATCATGTGATTTTATTTTAATATAAAAGGAAGTTTGTAATGCTGGTATTTTATTCTGATGAAGTCAATGATTTATCACCGACAAAAGCACTAAATTTATTAAACATCTGAATTCTTTATCGGCTGTGACCCTTTTTTTTGTTTGCTTTATACATTCTGTCATATAAGTCTGCAATATTTTCAGCTTTTCACATGCACGGAATTACCTGTACATGAGAAAATAGTGTAGCTCCCTGATATTATAGTACTACTACTTATTAATTTTACATTAGTGTAAGTTTTCATTCTGTATATATTTATATAGTAATTCTCTTTCTCTCTTCCTGTCTATATAAATATACATACACACACACACACACACACACACACATATTTATATATATATATATATATATATATATATATATATATATATATACACACACACACACACACTCATGCACGAGTGCATGCCCAGGTATTAAATTAACCAGACCCCCCAAGATGATGTAATCTTGGGAGGGAGCACTGAATTTTAATACCCTGTGTGGCAAGGGTTGAATTGCAGAGGCTGTGCATTCTCCCTTCACCTATGCTTCAGAATCTGGCCCTTAGATTTCAAAGTCAGAATTACAAGAGTCAGATTTCTCATACAATGTAAAGCCATAAATGGCAATCTTTTTTTTTTTTTTTTTTTTTTTAGGAGTGCAATCACGTCACTTCAAGTATGTCCACAAGCAGGTTTTCAGAAACACAAGTGGCATAAGTGTAAAAATGGTGTGGTATACATAAATGACCACATAATGAAATAAAAACAAGGTTCCTTAGAAAAATGCAATTATGCAAATAATGCCAAGAAATATAGTAGAATATTTCAGAGATGTATAAAACAAGCACACTGTGCCAAAGTTATTCACCCATTCTGAACACCTTGAGCTGCCAGTAAACAAGACACTACAATGCTTCTAATAGCAACAGACATAGCAGAGCAATAAGGCTAGTGGCTACTGCTGTCAGACCAGTGCAAAAAATATAGCACACCTCAGTCTTTACTGCCAGTGCAAATGGTATTGGATTTGTACACATGGGGCTGTCAGTCTGGTCCTCAAGCAGAGCTATCTGTGTTGCCACGGCTTCCTCAGGTGATGGGAACAGCAAGGTCCTTGCATGATATCTGAAGGAGAATAACATTTTTTTTTTCTTCTTCTTTTTAACAGAAACTTCAAAGAACACCTGCTTGGTTAATATGATGGCTGTATATACAAGGAGGGTGCCTAACATGAGTTTACAAAGATGGTGAGTGATGCCATTGGTATCACCCATTCTGGTCAGCAATGCAGGCATCATTACAGTGACCTCTTGTGGCATTACACTGAACTACTTAGATAATAGATTGTAGATCTTAGGGAGAGTGTGGCACAGTTTTATTGAAAGCATTTTTTGTAGTTTCTAACAGGGCCACAGCACTACTGTGTTCTTCCATCTTTGGCTTACAGTGGCCAAGGAGTGACAAGCAAACATGGATGGATGTTGTAGACGGCTGCATATACTGTAGCCTCACATTTCAAAGAAATGTTCATATCTCTGCAGCTACAAGGGTAGGTAAATAAATGGAAATACCAAACCGTTCAGTGCAAACAGAGCTTTATAATGGCAGTGTTCATTAGATTCTAAGTCTTAAACATAGTAAATATTTGTTTCATAATATTTTGTAAACGACTTATGATATCTCAGTAACTTTGCATACTACACACAGACTGACAGCAGTATTTTGTTTGTCCAGCTATACGCTTTCTTATGAAGCTAAGCAATAAAGTCTTTTACTTGGCTGTTGAGATATTTAGAAGAATATGAAAATTATGATAATATAAATAGCACATGAACAATTAATATATCTTAAACACCAGTAGATACAGGTCAAATATCTGTGCACTTGTATTGCACATCATTTAAGCTTTTAGATGAAATATTTCAATAGCTTGTATGTAGCATGGTTTTGAAATTATTTATTCAAATATGAACAGCCCTAGAGGCATCAGCAGGATGTAACTGTAGATGCACCTGGAGGAGTTACTAGGCTGTAATGACTTAACAACTGATGGGTGCATAACAGTTAAGAGCAGGTCTTGTGTTATAGAGGTGCTTAACTGGTTTGTCTTTTTCATGATATTGGAGCATAATCACCACGCTTCACGCACTACAATTATGTTTCTATCTTTCTCTGAGGGACAGTAATTCAAGAAAAGGCAAAGAGTGAATTATAGCCAAAAGGCAAGAAGCCACCCAAGCAAAACCACGCTCAACAGAAAATACCTAGCTAGCAGATACCTAGGTAAATCCAAAATATGCAGAGTTGATACAGATGCAGAAGAGAAACTTTCCCCAAGTAATATATTTTGAACAAACCACAAAGCAAAGAGGTACCTCTGGTCACTGCATTATTTTTTTTAAAGAGTTAACCATTTTAAACTAATCTTGAATATATAATGGTGCTAAATGAAGTATTATATTATTTTGTTTTTAGTGTCTCATAAATACTAGTTTTTGGCCATGGATTTATACATGCACATGATTTGTCATGTAAAGAAAGTTGAAAAAGTGTCAAATACTAATTAATAATTTGTGTTGCATAGTTTTATAGATGAACATGAGAGACTTTGTAAAAAGTGTCAAACATAAAGCAATAATTTATGCATTGGTCAAAAGTAATCCAATGAAGAATGCACTGTCACTCTTTTTCCAATTACTGATTTTAGATTGGAATAAAATGTGTCAAAATTGTAGATAGATAAAGCATTGCAGAGCACCACATTAGATATTGCCTGTGGGGAAAAAATTGTCACTGTTCTGGGAGAACACCCTGTAGTATTTAACATGCTTCACCCAGAGGATGTGATCTGCACATCTCCATTTACTTCTGTACCTTGAAGTCTGAACAAATGCTATCCTGACAGATTTTTAAATAATAATGTACACACAGAGTCAGGAAGAATGAAGTGAAAATTCAATGCACTTTTTTATGTTTCAGACACATCTCACAAGCAATCAGTTTGACACCAAGATTGTGCTTACTGTGAATGGATGCTTTTGTGTATGTGGCATTTGATTTGGAAATTGTAATTAGTATATTATCATTGGGTTTAATGAATGCTGATTTGCAACACTATGACAGTGGCACAGAACATTTATTCTCCTTGCATTTCTGCAATATTGTTAATGCGCATACAGGAAGTAACCACAGGGATGTGCATGTTGAAAGGCCAACAAATAATTTGCAAAGTTTAGCTTTGTCAGTTCATAACTGGCATCTTTTTTTAATGCCTCAAACATTTAAAAAAAATCCACCATTTACTCAGTCACACAATTCTTTAATAATGGCATAATCACTTGTGTTAGTTTTGCTACTTTTGTGTTAGAAAAAAATTGCTGTCCCTAACATAAACATTGCTTATCTGTGCAGACAGGACAGATGAAAAATGAAGGCAGAATGCAAGTGTGTGTCTATAAACCTCATAAATATGTTATCAGTTTGATAAGTTTATTTTCCACTTTTTATGAGAGTCAGACGAATCAGTCTATTTTCAATTAAACCTATAGGCATAAAAAAATTCTTATTCCCAGCAGAGCATTTTAAGGCTGAATTCCATAACGTGACTCAGGCATAGTGAGAGCAAATTGCCACTGCCATCTTACTCTCACTAAACTGAACTGTAAAATTCAACTTACCCCCCTGAGAAGACATCGACCCTGGGCCAGGATTCACTCAGATCAATACCTCAAACACTAGAGTCTGTGCTCAGACATGATAAAGAGATTCACTACCATTCTATATTAATAAACCTCATTACCTAGTCTGAGCATAGTGCCAAAACCGTCCAAGGACTGGTGACTTCATAGGATACATCAGCTCCATCTGTACGTCTGACCTGCAGTACAGGTGTGGCAGCATGGCCATGAGGCTGTCTTGTGCAACCTGTAGGGTATTAGGTTTGAATTCATCTTTTCTGTGAAAAAGGACAGAATGCAGGGCCAATAGCCCCCCAGGGAATTCAACCTCTCTTTAAAACAGAACTACACTGAGACA
The DNA here is from genome assembly GCF_019279795.1 of Protopterus annectens. Taxonomy (NCBI): domain Eukaryota; kingdom Metazoa; phylum Chordata; order Ceratodontiformes; family Protopteridae; genus Protopterus; species Protopterus annectens. The sequence continues at coordinate 823,675,428 of NC_056728.1, read as the reverse complement.
TCCCTCAATGAGCACAGGGGATACACAAAACCTCATAGGTACACAGTCCAAGGCATATACCCCATGACTCCCAAAACCCCTCTATATGACTTTATTATTATGTCAAAATAAGTGCTGTACAGTCTAAAATCCCACCAGGCACTCTCAGCAGTGCCTCACTCTTCATACAGGCAAAGGAATCTTCTGTCTCACCAAGAAGTCCCTTCATTTCAATGGGCTTACCACTTATTTCACCTAATACATTGGAAAGCCTCACTAGTTTCACAAGAGGGAACTGCGCATAGGGGTCCACCATTTTGTGGACTGCTAGAGCCCTATCTTATGGACTCATGCATGGAGTAACACACTCATTTTTATATGTTACTTAATGTCCAGACCATTTGGAATCCAGCCCTTAGTAACCTTTTATGAAGTTCACCATAGACTCTGCCAGTAGGAAATGTGATTAGGACTGAACAAATTATGAAAGTCCTATCTCAAAAAAATAAAGATAGTCTGCACCACATCCATTATACTGTTTCCTTACTTATTAACTTGAAACATAACACATTTGGTAAAAAGCTACTTTTAGGAAATGACTATAAATGATACTAGCTAAAGAATCTTGGGCATGGAGCAAGTGGAATATATATCTCAATGAGTGTTTCCAAAATAAAGGGATTTGCAAGTTTATGTTCTGAGGACTGGTGAAGTCCTGTGCTTTATTGCAAAAGGAGAAAAGAGTTTGCAGTGCCAAAACTCTTCATGTGATTTACACTGGCAGAGCACAGCAATGCAAAGCTTGAAACCACAGAGTCGCCTATAGACATATATGGGTGGATTCTGTGAAGCAACAGAACTACCTGTGAAAGGGAGTGTGTACTGCAGGCAGCACATGGTGGAAAGCCAGACCATCTGCAATAGTAAGTTCCACATAAAAATGGACTGTTCTGCAGCTGCAGGGAAGCAATAGCAGGAGGCCAAGAACTGACCCTAAATTTCAGTGGTGGGGCTCACACAGATAAATATTTAAAATAGATGATATTCCCTGTAGTACCCTTCTCATTCTGACAACACTGAGAATACATGCATTATATCAATGCTACCTGTCATCATGCATCCTCTCATTCAGTGTATAGTGCTGTTGTGCATAATAACATCCTGGCCATGCAGCTCCACCTGTATGGCAGCTTTGGTACTGCAGGAAGGCTCACTACCTGTAGCACATGTGCTGCTCTGTAGTTGGAGGTGTGGCACAAGTCAATTTTATGAAAACCTAGGCAGTCCACCAAAGCTCTGGCATGGATCGTGCTATACCAGGGATAGGCGACGAGATTCATTACCACTGAATATTATATAATCTTACTACTCACTTCTGGTGCAATGGGACTCATGTGAGTCCTTCATATGATATTGCAAAAAGCTGTTTTTGATGTACCCCCACCCTGTTATGATGTCATTCCTTTGGCAGGGAAGTAAATCTGATTTGTGGTAATGAAGCAGGATGGTGAAGGCTGACTGCTACACTACCTTGAATGTCTTGAAATCCAGGTCCAAGTAGGGTTCAGAAAAATGGGTATACATTCAGTAAATTGTTGTACATAGCCACAAATATTGTGACCCAGTATAAAATGGAAATATTCAGTGTGGTGTGGTTTCAGGCTGCAAGACTATATTAAATAAATTAGCATTCCCAGCAAAGTGTAACATAAAGAAATAAATTGCAATGTGTTGTGATAGTATGTGTATGTATTAAAACCAAACTGCATTTTAAAACAGCAAGAATAATGCTCACACTATCTTAGCATATGGCGTTACAAGGCCTAGCTACTGAATTCTGCTGAGAACATTTATGCACTATGACATCATAGTTATATGTTACTTTAATATCAGTATTATAATAATCATCCTAAAAAATGACTGCCCATGAAATGGTATAAAACTTTATGTATATTCTGAATTGCGTGTCATTATATTAAAAGCAGTATCAAAGTAAATTAGATGAGATAATGATAGGATAGAAACCGTAAAAATCTTTACAGTCTAAAAGGAAGTGTAGACAGTAGACATAAAATAAAACTCTGCAGTAATGGAATTTCAGCCAAGATAATCAACATGTGAGCAGCTCTCTACAGATGCTATGCAGCCAAAATAGCAGCTTCATAGAAAATTACTGTCAGTGAAGAATATGGATTTATCTTATTTGAAGTGCATTGATGAAAAAATGCAATAAATACGAAAAACCTGAAGATTGTCAATTATGAAGAAAAAAATGGATTCATCTTATTTCATCTGCATTAATGAACAAAACGTAATAAAACCGTAAAAACTTGAAGACTGTGGATTATGAAGAAAAGAAAGATCCGCTTTATTTGATATGCATTAATAAAAAATACAATAGGTCTGCAAAACCTCAAAATTGTGGATTATGGACAATACAATCTTCCCATTAACCAAACTGCTTTGTTGTATAAGAATGAGCACTTTCAAAATGGTTCAACAAGAAACTTCTGTGAGGAACAACTTGAAATAGTTAATAACGACAATACAAGAACTACCCATGAACATGGACAATGTTTATTCAGTCTAATACAAAGTCATTACAGAAAAATGTAACAAAACAATATGAAATGTTAAAGGAAATGGTGCAGAAACATGGAATACAAATAAAGATTGTAGAAACATCATTATCTGATAAAGAAGGAACATTAAAGAAGGAAGAATCACAAACTGAATTCTTACTAAAACAGAATATATGGATGTCAGACAAAAGAAAAGACATGACTACAGGCAAGAAATAACTTGGGGATATGTAGTACCCCAGAAAAAAT
>NC_056728.1:823625118-823670118 GCF_019279795.1 Protopterus annectens | reverse complement strand
CATAGGAAAAAGGTTCACATCTTCCTTTCATACAAAATTAAAATGACTATCATATTAAATATTGTAGAAAAGGTAATATAGCTTTTGGGATTGCCTTTAAGAGTTACTTGGAACTTATGTTATTATATTTAGAATCCTTGAAAACATTTAACTAGAATGTCTAATTGTTCATCCAGATGATGAGTTGCATATAACTCAAGTAAAAGCATGCCTTGTTGTATCTTTAAATGGTTGAAATATAGGAATGTGTCTTTAAATTGTGATTTGCAATACTAATTATATATTGCTCATGCTCCTGAATAAATAATTAATGCATCTATGATTATGTTGTTAAAAATCATTTTAATGACATTTACTTATAGCAACAGTAGTGAAGAAAATGTCCCTACATTAAAGCTTTCATTTCCCCACTCACAGCTCACACAAGTCTCTGTGAACTTTGTTTTTTTAACTACTTCATGGAGGTTTGGGTGGCTGGTCTTTTATAGCTTGCTGACAGCAGTAGCATCCAAGATGAATTCAATATAAACTCAAAAGAGATAAAAGCCTAAAAATGCTCTCATTTGTTTTTGGTGAGTTAAATATTACACTATTGTTACAGACAGAATGCCTACAGTATTTTCACTGCTGCAGATACATGGGTTATCAATTATTTAGCAATAAATGTAATAAATAACATAATGGCATTATGAAAAAGGACTTTGACATGTACTTCATACCTTTTTATTTCATGAGATGATATTAGTGAGAAGTAACTGGAATTATTTGATTAAATCTGCTTTTGCTATACAACTTACTTTGGTTTTGATGATTCATGTTGATGAGATGGTGAGAGTGGAGTGGAGTTAAACTGATCTTTCTTGATGGTATTGTCTGGTTTGCCTTCATGTGGGATTACTGTTGGGAATTACATAAATACTTGAGTGCCATGAGGTAACCGGGTGAAATTTGAAGATACATTGAGTGGCAATAGTGGTATTGATTTTTTTTTTTTGTAGGTTGCTGCATGACTGTGTAAAGGAGTTATGTTTGACTGCAACAGTGGCATGAACAGAATCTGTATTGCTTCTGCAGTTGCTGGTCTCTGGTGGTTCTTTGATTATTGACATCACTTTGAATGCAGAGAGTTGGTAGTACAATAAGAAGTCTTTCATTTTTGTAAGATGACAGAGAGATCACTGGCAACACCAAATTGAAGTTACTTTTATTACATGACTATTTTTTTTTCTTTGAAATTTTATGTCAGTGAAATAGCACATGCTAAGGAAAGAGAGAGACACTGATGCTTTCTGGTGTTAATCCTTAGTTTAGAATGACATAGTTTTGGCATGAATAGGTATAGACATACTCAAATGTTATATATTGACAGACAGGGTGAGGTTTACAGATCTGATGGGTAGCACTATAGGTTTAAATCCAAAGTTTCATAGGCTGCTTCTGTATTGGTTAAAGATCTATACTGGAATGCAATATCCATGAATAGAAGTGTTATAGTGTTTTGTAAGATTTTTTTCATCTACTTGGCTGCACAATATGCCATTGATTGCTCAGAGCTGATAATAAAATAATTAAACATATCTTAAGGCTTCCTTTTGTTGGGCTGGATTCTGTAAAGTCCGTGGAAGATAGACATGGACAGCACAGCACTCTGAAGGAAGACTTCAGTGCACTAACTGCAGATGCGATTTCAGTAAACACGCTGAAAGTGCTCTGACTACTTAGCTATTCAGTGTAGGATAATTACAGATTCCGCACACATCCATCTGATTCCAAAACACATCATGCGTACTCAATGCAACTTAAATGCAACAAACTGCAACAATGACTCTGTTTCTGAAATCCTTCTCATATGCCAAATGGACTTCATGGAACAGATGCTTCTACTGCATTTTCTGCCAAATTCAGTAACAATACCGGAAAAAAAAAGATAAAATGGAGATCAGTAATGCACCACCTTTTTAGCACTGCAAACTTTCCCTGTGAACTCCGTGCAATAGATTGTACACACATACTTTTCAAGACACCAGTACATTCTGAAGCAGACCAATACATAAACAGAAAGGAATGGCCATCCATCAGATTGTGTGTGCAGCAAATGGCAGCATACCTGGTAGTGTCCATGATGCTGCCAGATGGGGGTATGCTGGACTGAGGGCTGCATTCCAGCAAGGTGAAATACCTGATGGACTACTACTGGGTAAGTGCAGGAACACAGATAGGACGTAAGCTAAGGATATGTCTCCCAACATGCTTGCCAAATGTGTTTTTACTCCCCACAACATGTGACTGTGGTCATCCACTTGATCTGTGCCTTCTGACCACATACTGTGAATCATCCAACCCTGCAGAAGAGGCTACAATACAGCACATGCCATACACCACATGTCCAGTGAAGTGAAAGCTAGATTCTGATGTCTAGGCACATCTGTGAATGCACTGCAACACACAACTGAAAAGGCAGCACAGATGATAATGGTGTGTGCCATGCTGCACAATATGCTAACTACAGCACATGGCAGTCTTCCAACTGCAGGAGTGGATGAACTAACACAAGAACCCCTGATGGTTGAAGAGGACATCCCACATGTAACAGAGAAGCAGGAGAAAATAGGTGGCAGAATACACAGATGTAGGCAACATAATGTGCAAAAACAAGTGCAGGCCCAAGCAACATGGCAGCATCTGACCCACAACTTTGCGTCATGTCAATCAACACCCATATAAGTACTCAGATTAAACATTGATGTTCAGGCATTGCCCCACTACAGCTACACCAATTGCATCCAATGGCAATTACCCAATAGATTTTGCAAGCATGTACATACTGAGTATCAGGCATAGCACCATAGTCATAAGCATAACATTATGAACATATACACATCTGTCACAACAGAGAACATCAGCTCAGGGCAGAAAAGACACAAATATGCATACAGACTCAGATTGTTGTATCACTGTATGGCAAACAATAAGGGACATACATCACTGCAACACATTCTTATCTCTACACTATAATAAGCTGAAAAGGGAAACAGCACAGGACATAACATCACAAGCCAAATATATCACCATAAAGTATGGATAAAGTAATGTAATAAACAGAGCCAGCTATATTAATTAAACTGTTGGACTCACTCTAACAGTCTAGGGTGACCACACTGATGGCTAACACTGTAGTCCACTCTGCCCCTACCACATCAAGAAACATTTGGCCCAGGTTGCCCCACAGAGCAGACTGATGGAGTAACATCACCATGTTGAGATGAAAGAGGATGACTGTGACTTAACTGTCTGGTCATGACTAGCAGGACCAGAACAGATGGGCCAGCAGTGGAAGTGTCTGCACACTGGAAAATAGACACTGATGCTCAATGAGCAAGGTTGGTTCTACCGAGATGTGGCTTGCCTTTCCCATGTGGCAATCAGCTAAGCACAGTCAGGTCATCCAGAACTTTGCTTGTACTATGGCACTGCTGTAGTACTGTAGAAGCCAGGGTTTGTACTGACCATGCCACAGATACCATACTTTTATTTTAAGTAGCCAATGACATCATTACCTCACCATGTCTGAGCTCCTGCCTTTTATGCACCACATGCAGCTGGTGTGCAACATGATCCATGGCATGGGCAAGTGCACAGAAGTCTGATTCATGACATTGCTGAGAATGTTCACTTGCCTGTAGGAGTAGATGGATACCCTCTGACACCTGGCCATGCACAGTATCTGCACATCCAAGTCTACGGCAACAACCAGTATCAGCATGTTGTGGGGAACTGTCAACATCAGCAGCAGTCTCACCTTGGGTCTGTTGTTCACTGGCCTCATCCCGTTCATTATCTGATGTCATTGTCAGAATGGCCAGATAAGTTTCCATCCACATCTAGGACAACAGCTGCATCCACATGAATGTCATCATTTTGTCCAGACTGAATCACCATGTTGTTGTCCTGTGTGCCAGACAGAATCCATGCTACCATACTGAGACACATCAGATTCCACATCATATCACTGGATGGGCTAATGGAGAATACAGATAATTGATGTGCTAAAAGAAGAGACAGATGATAGAGGTCAGGACAAAGTGCTAACAAGGAGTAGACAAGTAGTTTACATAGCTAACATACATGGCATATGTGATGAATACAAACAAAACACACACCTGACAACTCCTCCTGAGAATATAGGGTTGAAGAAGTGGAATGAACTTCAACTATCGTATGGAAAAAAGTCAACATTAGTAATAACATCATTGCGAGCATGGACCATTTCAACAGTGTTACAACATACAGTAGGTTTTACATAAACATGCTACTTGTTTGTGTATGATCTAGGAATGGGAAGAAGGATACAGATTAATGAAGAGCAACAACAGGTGAAACACCAATGACATGTACAACAGATAGTTACTAGCGTACTGCTGACAGACTCCATCTGTTGTGAGTTCATGTGTTGTACTACCAATCTTGCAGTGTTAAAGTAAAGAGAGTCACAACACAGTCATGTATTCAGGCAACAGTACTGACAGCAGCATCACATATAGTGCACAGTAACAGGGGCTGTAGATACTCAGGAGACAGACTTTGCACCTGTTGTCAGATGTCCCTGTCTTGAAAAACAGTGACATTAATGTCATGTATCACAGGTCTACTACACATGGATGCAAATTATGAACCTGTTGCAGTGACATACCTGGTCTGTCTGTACTTGCATCTGCATGGCTTGGCCCCTCAGTTGATGTACCTGTAGTGTATAATGTTAGGGAAATATCGGGTCTATATTATATAATCGAAAAGTCTGCTCAGCAAACGGAACTTACATCGAAAATGCCTTTCATTGAATTCCCCCCCCCCCCCACATCACCTGCTAATTATATATACTAACTCCGAGATTGCACTGCAGTGAGGAAAGGGCAAATTTTCCAATCTTCACTGTACCCCGATCTCACTATGAACAGTTCGCTGAACTGCATTTTCGATGTGTGTCTTTCGCTGAACTGACTTTTCGATTATATAATATAGACCCAGAAATATCAATATGACAGTAAACAGCAATGCCATGACATGAGCCTGAGCAATAACAGGCAGTGACAACAGAAACACTATATGGAGACACTCACCTGCTGTTCCCTGGTGTTGTCCAGAAGTAGATGGACCTGTGAAAATTAATACATTACACATGTTGGTTGCACTGTTCTGTCTGTACTGCAGTTGTGTGAATACATGTCATTACAGTTATGTTCATTGCATCTACCTGTGTGGATCTGTGTGCATGGTTCAATTATGCTGCTGTAAAGCAAAAGTGAAAATATATGAATATGCATGCAAAAGCAATATGCAATGATTTACTCTATAGTCAACCATGTCATGGAAAGTAAGACATACATTTCTGGCCTGGAATGCCTACATCTATCCCACCCTGTGTATGCATCACTCCCCTCTTGCTATATGCAATGAGTCCCGAAAGATTGTGATGTCATCAGGAGGGGGTCAATAGTGGTCCAACACTGGTGGCATCCCTCAATTGCTTATATCATCATTACATGTTGGTTGCATGAAGGATTATGTCTGAGCAGCATCATCGACCACTGAATCTATTGTGACCTCCAACCACATTAATCATGTTGGTGAGGTCAGTCCATACTTCTTTTCTCCAAATTGTATTTTCCTGCATATCCAAGGAATCTCCGTCCATGTTGTCACAGAGCACCTAGTACAGTATAATTTTCCTGTGGGAAGAAATTGTAACCCCCATGAAGGTTTGCCATCTAAAAGACAGTGATATGCACATGATCATATTCCTGTGGGAGCCCAGTTATTCAGATGATTATGTGGACAGCGTATGTCACCATAAGCAGCATGCATTCTTGTGTAATGCAAAAGTCTATAAAACACTGTGGCAAATGCAATAGTGACATGTAAATAGTAACAACAACACCTGTATACATAACAGTTGTCAAATTAGCATAGCTTGAGATATCTTTAAAGGCTGTCAGTGGAATTAGAACCCCTTACACTGCATATGTCTTGAATGGAGGTTTATAGACAACAGCTTACAGAAAGCGTTGGAAAAACCTCAGGATCTGTAAGCAGGCCACAGATAGCATTGCTCCTTTCTATATTGATACAGTAGTTATAAGACTTGTGCTAAGAACCATCAATGAAGAAATACCTGTAAAAGCAACAGAACATAGTGTTAAGACTTTTAATAAGCAACATCAATGAAGAAATATCTGTAACAGCAAAAGAACATAGTACATATGGATGATGCCAGACTCCATAGGTTTCTGCACCCACACCACAGACTGTACAGAATTACCTGTAAGACATACGGATGATCTGTAAATCCATCTTTATGTACAATTCACTTTTGCTATGTAAATCAGTCTATGCAACTGAATATGGGTAATTACTACATGTCCTGAATGAAAAAGGCAACACATGTATGCATAAAGGTCACTCCAACATCACTTCATTAAGTTACAACCATTTCTCTTAAAGCACACATTTTCAATAAAAATAAATCTAAACAGGTACCTTTGAGAATAAGTAAGGCTAACAAATTATGACTCCCTAAAACAGAAATGCTAGCAGGTGCCAATTTACCTTATCAGCAACCTCTGACTCAGGTATCACTGAAAGTAAGAGCACCTAATGTGCACCCATCTTTAAATACCTTTTGCACTATACATAATTAATGAGGTTCATTAAAATACAATGTTTTGGAATCCCATTTATGCACATCCATGTAAATCTTCTGCATACAGCTTAACACCCAAATGCACTGTGCAAGCATCCATATCCAGATCATGGTCAAATGGGGCCCTAGGCAGGATAATAGATCAGGGCTCCCCCAGAGCAGCCCCTCCTGCAGCAAACCCCTAGCACCCCCTACAGCACACCCCTCCCCAGTCATTCTAGTGTTCCATTACTTGGCTATTTATCCCCACTTTCCATAAGCACGGTTCAAAACTGTCAGTGTGCATACTCTTTTCTTATTTACTTCTACAATGTTTAAAAATATTGAAATAAAATAACACAAAAACAATATAGTCTCAACAGACTTAGCATGAGCAATAAACATCTCTGCCCTTGAAACTCACATTTGTTGAAACATTATTAAAACCCACATTCAAAGAAAATGCATCTGGCCAATGGCAGATTAAGTTTACTTTTGGGCTGTTTTCAAACCACAGGCTCCTTGCACACATTTCTAGGGTCATGCATTCATGTATGTGTTCCTTGATTTACCTTCCTGACTGTATTAAATGATATTCCTTGTATAATACAGCACCACTTATTAGAATGTGTTTTAAATTTGTAGTTTTGAACACTCTTCTAGTAACCAATGAAACAAAATGTATGAGACAATAATGACAAAACTACCCATTTCAGAAAATTTAAACCGTAAAAGGCCACTCAAACCTCTGTCATTACAATTTACCAATATCAGTCAATAAGCACAATGTTTGCAAGAGGACACACTCGGGAGTGCAGAACCCCTATCCCCTCTTAAAATGCACAAATAATCAGCAATCAATAGGGTACTGCAATATCAGCACTCCATCTACATGGTGTAGGAGTAGAACCCACAGCCTTCTGCACCAAAGGCAATTATTCTACTAACACTGTTTTCAAAATCTACAACACAAGCAGTGACTGCCATTTGATAAAACAGTTAGTTGCACATTGAAAACAGACTTAACATGAGCAACAGTAAACTTCTCTTCACATGAAAATCACAATTCCATGAAAATGCACTGAAACTCATAATCCCCTGAAAATGTGCTGAAATTCAGACTCACAATTCCGTCAGCAGTCTAGTAGTTGGTGTAGAGGATTCAGGCTTTTGTCTCCACTGAAGCTCACAATACCTTCTGCAGTCTGATTGTTGGTGTAGATGATTCAGGCTCTTGTCTCCACTGAAGCTTACGATTCCCTCAGCAGTCTAGTAATTGGTGTGGAGAATTCAGGCTCTTGTCTGCTGTAATCAAGGTATAAGTCAAGCCTGATCAAGTTAACTGACTAACCTGCACTCCTCCCAAACTATGGCATTACATGCCACACCTTCCAACTTCTTAATTCAAGAAATCTTGACAAAGCCTAAAATAACGGAGATACAATGGCCCAAAAATAGGCACCGATTTTAAAGATTGCTCTTTTTAACTTGGAACATTGCTAGAATAACAGGATTTGTGCTAGCATGCATTTTCTGAAGGATATGAAGTCTGAAATTCATATATATGTCATTATTTAGTGACTTCAGTCCTCTGTGGTTTTCCAGAAAACCACAAATTGTATGAAAAGTAAGGCTAAATCTGGACAGTTGAGAGGTATGTTAAATGCACCACGCGCACACACACACACACACACACACACACACACACACACACACACACACACACACACACACACACACACATACTCTCTCATACAGTAACCCACACACTTTATCTCTAATAAGAACAGAAAGACTAGTTTAAATTATATACACACATACACATACACATACACACTTTCTCTCCCATAAAGAAATGCTAATTTAAATTACATACACACACATACACATACATATGTACACATACTTTCTCACACAGAAATTAATGAAATAGCTAGTTTAAAACACACACATACACGCACACACACACACACACACACACACACACACACACACACACACACACACACACACACACACTTGTCAATGGAAAGGCTAGCTTAAATTCTTTGAGTAATTGCGGAATGTGTTTACGTCTGCGATAGTGTGTATATGTGTGATGCATGCGTGGTCCTCCTTAAAGGAGAAAACACTGCCACAGTGGTGTAAAGAAGTATTTTTTTATATATTATTAATTAATTAAAACATTAATGTTGAAGCCTTCTGGCCAGTGGCCCCCCCCCCCCCCCCAACCACAGGGCCGTAGGAAACTGCCTATGTTGCCTAGTGCTGGATCCAGCTCTGCAAGTACCCAATAAGTATGAATAAATGGTATCACGTGTGGCACATGCCCATTATCTTCCAATGATCTGATAACATGACATAAATGCCACCTTTAAATATTAATGTTGCTACATTTACAGATTTGACCATTGCTACCTGCAAACTGAGTGGGATTTCACTGACATTTTTTCTATTTCTCCATTTATACTACATTTTCCATTGGAGTATTGAGATGGCTACTTCCAGGAGGCTGTAACATTTCTGTGTGCCTAATTAGGATGAGGAAGAGACCACCCAGATGCTGACCATCTATGCTGGAGTGGAGTATCGGATGACAGCCAGGCCAAGATATTTTACTAAGACAGACTTTTGGAACCAGATTGTGATGTAGCACCAATGATCTACAGGAATCTACCAGACTAGAGTGCAGGTTCAACAGTATGACAACCTGCATGTGATTGACACAGAAGAGCTTTGTCGAGCTGTGGAGACAGCCTGTGCATTCCTACAGTGTTAATGTCTTACGTATAGTTGAGCATTTCTATGAAATTTAGAGATATAGCTGTGTCTCACATATACCAGATAGATGGCATTTATAACCATTAAGTAGTTGTTCTCACAGTTAGCTCATTTGGATCATGAAGTAGGCATGGTAACTGCTTTCCATACAAGTATGGGTTTGATTCTCATAGTGCTAATTTGTTTATTAATGTTTATAATATACATAATTCTGAACTTTGTAGATACACATCTGTTTTCCAAAATTAACAATATCATTTCACACATCCACTGTCCTCATGCATTACTGATGCCTCTATCACCTAGGCTGCTGATGACTAAGCATTTTGTAGTTATCCATTATAATTTCACCCACTGTAGCAATATATGTCTGAATAGCAAGTCATATATAACTTCTTAGTGAGTCATATATAACTTCTTAGTGAGTCATATATAACGTCTTAGTGAGTCATATATAACTTCTTAGTGAGTCATATATAACTTTTTAGTGAGTCATATATAACGTGTTAGTGAGTCATATATAACTTCTTAGTGAGTCATATATAACGTCTTAGTGAGTCATATATAACGTCTTAGTGAGTCATATATAACTTCTTAGTGAGTCATATATAACTTCTTAGTGAGTCATATATAACGTCTTAGTGAGTCATATATAACTTCTTAGTGAGTCATATACAACTTCTTAGTGAGTCATATATAACGTCTTAGTGAGTCATATATAACGTCTTAGTGAGTCATATATAACTTCTTAGTGAGTCGTATATAACTTCTTAGTGAGTCATATATAACTTCTTTACTTCATTCCTCCTAATAATGTGAACATTCTTAATATGATACCATCTTTTAAGCCAAGAGGAATGTCTATCAGACTACTTACACATACGTTTTCTGTTATGTGTTGATATAGCAATAACCCACGCCTAGGTGTGGGTAATGCTGGATTTACCCACGGTTGGCATGGTTTGGTCACGAGGGTGAAGCCCGAGTGGCCAAGCAAAGCCAACCGTGGGTAAATCCAGCATTACCCACACCCAGAAGTGGGTATTGCTATACAATGACATTATTTAAGAAAAAAATTACTTTTCTTAAATAATGGCATTGTATAATGCCTCCTTGCTGCCCTTCCGCAGCTGTCTGGTATTCTGCAGCAGTTCTGATGTACTGCGCATGCGTATGCCTATGCAGTACATCAGAACTGTGGGCAAAAGCAACGGAGAAAGCAAGATCTCCGTTGCTTTTTACAAACTGTTTTCGCTATGTTAAATGGGTTTAACATAGCGAGACAGCTTTAAAAAAAGCAACAGAGAATCTCCGTTGCATTTTTTAAAGCTGTCTCGCAATGTTAAACCCATTTAACATAGCGAGACAGTTTTGAAAAAAGCAACAGAGAAAGCAAGATCTCTGTTGCTTTTTACAGACTGTCTCGCTATGTCAAAGGAGTTTAACATAGTGAGGCAGCTTTAAAAAAGCAACGGAGAATCTCTGTTGCTTTTTTTAAAGCTGTCTCGCTATGTTAAACTCGTTTAACATAGCGAAACAGCTTGAAAAAAGAGTTATAGTAATGGAAAAAGTCCGGGCGACCGGACCTTTTTCCATTACTATAACTCTGATTTACAATGTGTACGCTGACCAATCAGCATGCACGTTTTTGAATATTAATGGAGGGGGGAGTTTTATAATAGCTTTTATTTCTTTAGAGTATAATGTGCAATAAGTATCAGAAGTTTCCTTATCCATCTGTTATTCATAGGAATTCAAATAAACACAAGAAGTACCTGTTTGTTAAGGAGTAATCCATGCTGCCTCTTAGCTCAGTCTGTGAAGAAACCAGTCAGCATGCTTACATTGTGGTATGCTGTGAGTTCAACTCCACATGGAGAAACATATCATTAAATTATTATCTTGGTTTACTTCACACAATGCAGTTACATAGAGAAGACTAGTTGACATTGATATTGACATTTATTTTGTGCATGGTTATGAATAACTTGGGTATTGATCAAATTCCTATAAATAAGCTTGGACTCTATAACAGTCTGTTAACAGCAAATCTTTTAGTGCAGGGTTAGTAAAACTTGCTACAGACTGTTATACGTCTGACAAAGTTTTGTGCATTATAGTAGTATTTTCAAAAGTGCTCTCAAGTGTTGCTTTATCATTAAATATTAAATTCATTTCAAGAGACATTTCATCCTTATCTTTTGAGGAAGTGAGATGGGTAGACTTACAGATGAAATGCAGTACGGGGAAGACATATGTATTTACTTAGTAATGTGCACTTTGCCAAGGAATAGCTGAGTCCTTAAACATACCTTACTGTGTCCCTCATGTACAGCAACGTGTATGGTTCTGTTAACAGAAGTTCTGTGATACATGACACTATCCCACTGTCTGAGGAAGGCATGTTTTCTATTACGGTTAATGGCTGTAACCCCAATTTTGACATGAATTAATTCTTGCTAAATATTTGCCTACATGCCCAGCACATGTTCATTTTTTGAAATCCTATACTAGGATCCATATTAGTGCACCATCCCATCCTGGTGACATCATAACATCAATGGGGGAATTTAATAAAGCCTACATAGACTTTTATCCATGTAGGCATGTGGCACACTGCTTAAACAAAAGTAAGCAGGTTTGAGATCCAGTAAACAGAGCTGGGTGGAAATAATGCACATGCCAACACAGAAGTATCTGAGGCATGCAAATTACCTCATAAGCAGGTAAATCGCATACAAATGAGGGAGGTAGAGTGATCCAGCAAGTGGATAGGAAGTCCTGCAGACCCTGTGTTGGTGTCTGTAGTGTACACTGAAAAATTCCATGTACAGAATTTTAAACAGACAACAGTGGCTGCAGAAGTGTAGTTTGATGTAGAGAAATAGCATAGCAGACACAGATATGTGCAAAATTATCTACTGTGTGTTCAAAATCATATGGGAAGTAATTTAAAATTATTTTATTTTTTTTTTAATAATGTGGGTATGTTTGCCCAGCACTGCAGTGCGCAAACATGCCATTATGGAAATAAATATATAAAAAAGAGTGTAAAAACTGAATTTATTTTTATGTGAAATAATGTATTGTAGGACCTTGCATGGAGTATCTACAATGGTGAAATGGTGTTGTTCCCAATGAGGCAGGGCCTGGAATCATGTAGTTTCCAGGTTGTGTGCATGGATCCCTATGCAAATGAGGTGGGGTTACTGAATATCACAAATGGGTATCCTTGTCTGCAGATCTCATCCATGTAGGCACAGAACCATGTTGGTGTCTAGAGAAGAGGTAACTGACATCTGAGGGGTGTGTGTCTGAGGACTTGTAAGTTCATTGGAGCATTGCGGCGCCTGTTTGTGTGGCACATTGCTGTGCTCAGCAGGGATTGTACACTGGCTGCTAAGCTTTGTTTACCTTCAGGGTGCATGTTTCAG
Source organism: Protopterus annectens (assembly GCF_019279795.1). Taxonomy (NCBI): domain Eukaryota; kingdom Metazoa; phylum Chordata; order Ceratodontiformes; family Protopteridae; genus Protopterus; species Protopterus annectens. The sequence continues at coordinate 823,657,227 of NC_056728.1, read as the reverse complement.
CATGTTTGCATGGCACACCACCGTGCAGAGTGTGACGTTTTATGCGGGAATGTGCAGTGACTGCTGAGCCTTGTTTACCTTCATGGTGCATGTTTGCATGGTGTGCTGCAGTGATGAGCAAGGAAGGCTGTCCCAAAAAAAAAAAAAAAAAACTTGGCTGAGAAAGCAAGTGGTATATTAATTAATTACTGATGACCCCTGTTTCAATTAAACTAGTGCCATTAACAGTCCATAATGATGTACTTGGCAGGTGGAATGCATCATAGGTAGCATGCTGCACCCGCAGTAGAGCACTGTAAAGGTTGCATACACCCATCTGATTTCAACCCCATACTCTGCACCAGTGGAGTACAGACTTGGATATTTTAACTGACAGAATGCTAGGGGCTGCTGTAGGTCTGCTACATCTGTATGTGCTACATATTGAGGTCAATGCTGATGCTGATGCTGACAATAGGCCAAGTCTAAAAAGGAGAAGAGTGTTCAGGCCCAGGGTAACCTACCGGGCTGGAGATTGTAGAGTGCTACAAAGTGAACAGGGACATGCTACAAGAACTCACTGAGCTCTGCTGCCCTCAACGCAGACCCAGAGCCAACAGAGGGGAACCCATCCCAGTGGAAACATAGGTATTTGTAGCTCTTAGGGTACTAGCTACAGGTACTTTCCAAAGACCAACTGGGGACATGATGAGGGTCTCACAGGCATCAGCATCAAGAGTACTCCACCAGTTCCTGGATGCTATGCTACCACATGCCAGTGAGCACATTTATTGTCTCCACACCCCTGAGGAGAGGGCCAGCAGCATGCAAAACTTCTACTGTGTAGCACACTACCCTGAGGTACTGGGTGCCATAGATTGCATCCATGTACACATCAAGGCACCACCTGGTGAGGAGGGTAGAATCTAAGTCAACCGCAAGGAGTATCGCTCCATCAACTGCCAGGTCATGTGCAATGCCCATGGCATTATCATGAATGTTTGTGGTGGCAGCCCTGGCAGTTATCATGACTCTCATATCTGGCACACATCACAGCTGTTCCAGATGTTTGTTGGGGAAGGACATTCCATATGGCCATGGCAATTTACTGGGGGATGCTGGCTATGCACTGGAACTGTGGATGATGACACCCATCAGAAATGCACACACACCCATGGAAGAATGCCATAATGAGGCACATGCACAAACTAGGAACATCATAGAGTATGTGTTTGGGCTGCTGAAGTCATGGTTCTGGTGCTTTGATATTTCTGGTGGTGCACTGCAGTACTCTCCAGCCACATGTGCACAGATGTTCACAGTATATGCCATGCTACACAATAAGATTCTGCAGAAACAGCTGCAGCAGGATCAGCAAAGGGAAGGGATACACAGCCCTCCACAGCATGACTCGGAGGAGGAAACCCCTAAGGATGTCCCTGTAGGCAGACAGAGGCATGCCCAGTATGCCCTGGCCTTGGCCAAGCGACTATGCATACCACATGCACTGACAACCTAGGCCCTAGGGACTAACACCTTACTCCAACTTGCATACATATAGTAAAAATGATGCCAGCCAGCCCACACAACCTGTATCTAACCATGTATTGGTTGTGTGCTGCATGCATCAGACAGAGTCAGCCCCAAGCTACAGGTCTGTCAACTGCTGCATTTGCAAGATAAGTCACTCACCTATAGCATATGTATGGACCTGCCGCATGTATGCAAGGGAATATAGTGGGCCACTGGGCTAGTTGGAGAGATCTAACAGCCACTTGGGACAACAGATACTCTGTCCAATAGTATGTGCTCCATAATATGCACTAGGCCACATGGCTGTAAAATCCACCACATTATTCAAGGGAGATAGCAAACAGTGGGGTCACAGGGCAGTCACACAACTGTCTATGCCAGCAGAGCATGGGCTGGTCACCCCCAACCCCCATCACATCAGTATTCCCATGCAACTGCTGTAACAGTAAGTCTGCAATGATATATCAGCAGACCAGCCAATTCTAGGGCTGCAGCATAGAACCTGGCCACACATTGTATGTCTCACGTAATGCAGGGTGACAACATATGTCTGTATGCTGTTGATTGTGTGAGGAATGACAACTCTCTGTCTGGTGGCTGGTGTGGCTCACTAGGCTAGGTAAATTAACATGAGCGATGGTGTTGATGGTTTGAATCTAGCAGCATCTGCATCTTTTGCATGTGAGGTACTCATATGGTGGTTTTCCTATAGACTGTCATACCCCTCAATCTGTTACTGCAAGAAAGTTGGACAAAGTCAGAGAGAATGGGGGGACAAAGGGCCAACACTACAGACAAAATGACATATGCTCTGATGAACCTAGAAGGTGACTAGTATCGCAGCAGGTTTCAACAGAATAGCTGCAGGATGTAAAGGCCCTCACTTAAATGAGTCAGTAGTTAGTACAATTCAATGAATTCATTATACAATATTTTACCAGAACACCACAAATGTATGAGGAACAGACCAGACATATGGGCAAAATGCTGGACATTCTGCAGAAACATGTACAGTGAGTGGTATGTAGAGTGTCACCCTGTGTGTGGTGTTACATTAGGTAGCCCACTCACATATTAAGTACAGCACACAGCCAGGGTATGCCTTGGACAATTTCTGGGAAGTGCTGTATGCGGAAACACCTTGTAAGTACTGACAGTCCCACTGGGCATGCTCCTACACTTAGCTAACTTGAGCACAAGTCTGCTACCTCTTCCTCACAAAGACCTGCTATGTGGAAAAATGTCTGTACATACAGACAGCTATGTATACATATGATACCGATATACTGTATATAGCTATATCAATTACAATGATGCATAGGCTCTCCACATATATCTAACAAATTTACATAACATACACACAGCAAGATTTACAGAGACATTCCTGTCATACACATCAATATATATATATATATATATATATATATATATATATATATATATATATATCTGTGTGTGTGTGTGTGTGTGTGTGTGTGTGTGTGTATGCAAGAATATCCCCACATACCCTCGGAATGCTGAGGTTATCTGCACTTACACATCACAACAGTTGTCTGAAGGAACCAGACCAGGCCGCAACAGTACATAATCCACTCACCCACAGACCCCTGTGCCTGCAGAATTTCACCTTGTAGACAGACACAGATGAGCAGGTGTCATAATGTACAATGGTTTCAATGCCTGTCTTGGATAGGCCATATTATCCCTGGCCATATGGTTGCTTATCTAACTGCAACCAGCCACATATGGCCATACTGGTAATTGTATATACATAGCAGGGATATTAACAGGTATCCCAATCCTAGGACACTATATACAATAACAGTAACAAGCAATATCACTCTGCAGGCCACACATGCTGCCTAACACAAGGCTATTTTGTGTACTCCACAAGTACTGTGCCTGCAGTTACATATACAACAGATGTACTGTGGTGCATACAATAAGTACTTGGAGCTGTAATGTGTAATAGTAGATAGGTAGGGATTCTCTAATCTCACATTAGCCAACTGTGTGTGTGTGTGTGTGTGTGTGTGTGTGTGTGTGTGTGTATGTGTGTGTGCAAATATATCCCTCGCAGTACTATGGACACGCCCATATTGGCCATCTCCATTCAATGGTTTAGCATTTTATGACCCTGTGACTATATCCTGGCCTCTATACTGCCCTCCTCTACAAGGTCTGCTGATGTCATCCACGATAAGAGCACTGGCAGACAGTCTAATATCAGATAAACTCCATGGTGCATGCAATAAGTACTGTGAGCTGTAATGTGTAATAGTACATAAGTAGGGGTTCTAATCTAAATGTGTGTGTATAAATATATTCCCTTGCAGCACTACAAACATGGTGCGGCACCCACATCCAGGATGTATAGCATGATGGATGTCTAGGAGCTGTTGGTTGATCCTAAGTTTGCCAGGAATTCCTTTATGGCTAAGAGTGGTTGATGTGCTGCAGGCCCTCCATGGGTGGTAGCACAATCCCTAGCAACACCAGCTTCCCTTTGACATGTGGCATTGACCATATCTGTGGCCCGGTGTCGGACCTCCTCTTAGGTCTTGTCCTGTTGGCCAATCTGATTAGCAGCCCTCACAAAGTTGCCCCACAGTGCTGTCCCCTGTTCATGATTGTCTTGATCCCTTGAAACAAGGACGCGATGGTGGAGTCTGAGGGCATCCACTATAGCATCATTCTCTGCTGATGAAAATGGCAGATGTGACATTGACAGACTGAGAGGAGGTTAATTACAGTACATTGTTTGATGTTACATTAGTGTACACCCTTACTAAGTGCCACTATGTCTTATATGTAATATAATATCTTTACTACAACAGCCGACCATTGTAGGAGGGATTGACAGGGACAGAGCAGAGATGTGATCCAAAGCAGGGACAGTTGAGAGGCATGGCTGTAGGTGTTGTACAGAAGAGTATCACTGACATGTCAATATCATAGATATAATATAAGCCTACTGTTTTAATCCCTATTCCCCATATGTCCATCCTCCCATCTGCACCTGTTTTATAGGGAAATCTAGTATAGACCTGGTAGAGTGATGTATTTCTTTGTTTGAAGCATTCCTCTGCAAATGCTGTGCACATATGCTGTCTGTGTGAGTAAAGAGACATACAGACCTGTTCCCCATAAGCAGTTCCTTGCCTTTTATAGGTAATGCTCATTAACAGGTAATTGCCTCTGTACAAATCTGTGGCTAAGAATTGCTAACTGCATCCAAAACAGCTGAATTGCACTATCCTTAACCAATGGCATGGCACCACAGTGCAATATATAAGGCCTTTGTATAGGCCTTGGCCCCTTTCTTAGTTTTTGCGATGGACATTACCGAGGTGTGGAGACTACAGCATCACAGAGGGTAAACACTAATAGACTCCACTGTCGAGATGTATGAAGTATGTGCACAGTCTTGCCTCATATGTTTGGGCAGTGTCCCATGATATTGTGGTCCTCTGGCAGTTCACTGGCAAACAATGTGGGTTGAGGTCAGTAAGAGGAGAGAAACGTGTGTGTCACAGTTCATACCCATCAGAATATGCATGCTAATGCAGTAGCTGCTATTCTATATACTTACTCACTATCTTTGTAGGGGCAAACTGTGAAACATGTCCTTATTTCTGGAACTTTGCCCCCCCTTTATGTATGGATGTGTCCAGACCACCTGTTATAGGGGATTGGGAGGTATGGTTGGTCTGTGGAAGGTACCTTAACATATAGCAGTGTATGCCCCAGGCTGCAGCTGCTGCTGCAGGCTAGAATACATAAGGGGGAGTGTGAACAATTTGAAGACCAGCAAGCTGTACATCTAACTATGGCAGCAGTGACAGCCCTGTCATTATGACAGAGGCAGGGTGAAGGTACCCTTTACAGTCCAATCGAGGCATGTACTTAAGGTGCACCTGTTATGCAACAGTGCCAGTTGCAAAGTAGTAGGTGACATATAGGTAGGCTGTACAAATATGTGGTGTGTCCCTACCTGCAAGCTTTTGCCTTACAAAACTGGATAGCAGATAATTAAGTAGCAGTAACCTATGAGGAATAAAACTGCATGACTCATTCATTACTTGCTTTCTTCATAACAGTATAATTGAAGTGCAATACACTGGATTTGAACCCAGGACTGCAGATAAAAGCGAACATTTACCGACTATTGCAGACCTCAAATACTGCTATTATTATTTATTTAGCTGGTCTACTGGTGTATTTTTGCATCAGAGTCCAAGGTACACTCACATTTTTCCTATTAGGTTCAATTTCAGTCTGTCAGTGGCAATCAGTATGTTTTGCTGAAAACACCTGTTTCAGTTAAGGTCTGTAAGGCATACTGGGTTAGTGTAGTACACTGTAGTTGACAGGGCCTGGGTTGAAAATGCGGCAAACATGCTTATTTTGTACATGTGCCTAATACTGTCAGAAACACATACGTTCATTAAGGCACATTAAAGCTCATTTAAGTGGGTTTGGCAGGTTTGCATATTGTGGCACTTTGCTTAGCTCCACTCAAACACATGCTAATAAATTAAAAAGAAAAGAAAAAGGGGGTGATCAGACATTGTTGAAATAAGGGCAAGCAGGGGGAAAACATAGTGAAAGGCAGGTAGGGATTGCAAGGAAGGGTGTAGGAACGAACTATAGCTTTCCATTTCTTGTACAGCAACAGCTGTGCATTTTGACTGATTCGGTGGATGATTTTGTACTCTGAAACTCCAGGGAGAGGGGTGAGCATACCTCTCAACTGTACTGATTTTTGCAGAATGTCCAGATTTTTGCCTCATATTTTTTGTCTGTTTTTCATAAAATTGTGGTTTTCTGTCATATTAATGGCAAATCATTAAAGAGTGAAGTTAGAAAATAATGACAGGCATTTGAGTTTTAGACTTCATACCCTTCAGAAAATTCATGCAAATGTAAAACCTATTATTCTATCAATTTTCTACATTTGTAAGAGCAATATTTAAAAATTGTTCCTATTTTGGGCCTTTGTCCCACTTTTATTTATGGCTTTGTCCAGATTTCTTGCTCTAAGAGGTTGAGTGGTATAGGGGTAAGGACAATATAAATGTGCTGTCAAGCCAATTGAACTACATTAGTTGTGTCCAGTGGACATGTCTATGAAATGGAGAGCTATATATGGGGTGATCTTTTTTGCGAGACGTGCCCATTTTGTTTGTAAGGAGATAGTGGAATGTTGGGGATGGGATATAGGTATGTGTTGTGAGGTAAGTTGGGTAGGAGAGGATGCAATTGCTGACAGACAAGACAGACAAGACCACAGATGGGGTGGTGTGTGACATATGAGGGGGTAAACACCTTGGATGGGAAGGGTATTGTGGAATCTGAGAAGCATGTGCCTCCAGACGGCAGCATCATGACTGACATCCTCACCCACGGGCAGTCAACAATGCTCCTTCACTGCCCCAAAGGTAGCTGTGCTGAAGGCTGTGGGTCAGGGCCAGCTGGCCCCACCAGGTTCTCCAGTCCTACCCTGACGTGCTGTGGTTATGGGGATAAAGCAAGACATATAGGTTAGTTATGAACAAAACCATTGTTAGTAATAACAGCATGCCAGAACATTGGAAGTAACCCCATTACATTTCAATGCATATTATGTGAAACACAACAATAAATAACAGAACATTTGGTATATTAACAGCATGCCAGTAACAGTTACGGCATCAACCCAACAGAATAGGTAATTCAACAAGATATGTTAATATGCAGCCATTTTAATACATAACAATAATAAATCACATGCCCCAAAATAAAGTGTATGGAACAGCACATGTTAATAGTAAACCATAACCAATGAATAACAATAATAAATATTTGAAGATAAGGGGTAGGGAAAGAGAAATACAGTTCATTAATACCATTATATGCTATATAGTTGACAACAGTGCTGCTATCTACTCTACAAGTCTGTCCTTTCTTTATATGTAAAAGTGCCCTATAGCTGCTGTGCACATACATTTTTCTCAAGCTGTCCACATGGGACAGTATCGACCAAGCAGTAACAACTGCACATGCACAGCTGCACAGAAGACTTGAATATCAGGTGTACCTATATAATTACCAAGGTGTACTGTGGACTGATATAGTGTTATTTTTATATTTGCATAATCATGTCAATGGTACATCTGTGACAGGCAGATTACGCACTAGTAATTACATACTGTGACAGCATGACACTTGAGAGACATCTATATGTACAGTACAGAGCGTAAACAACTATCATGCCATGCTTGTCAGGCAGTGACTGCAGAGGATATCTGGATCAAATCTATTAACTGACTGCAGCAACCTTTAACAGACACTAGAGGTATGCAGACATACCAAAGTTTACACATTTTATTTCTTTTATTTTACTTTATTATTATTATACTTATTTCCTTTATTTTATGCCGTATTTTTATATTGATGGTAATGATTGTAACAGTCTGTGACATATCAACACACAATAAGTTACTGATAATATCGGCTACCTCACCAATTTACCTATAGTTCCTGTGGATAGAATATTTGTTAACATTATGTGACTGATACTCTAATATTTGGTTCTACACAGCACTGGATTTGCACCCTGGTATGTGTGTGGCAAAATGTACTTCATACAGAGCACTTAGCAAATTGAGCTACTGAGTCACTGCTGATTACTCACTGACTGATATTTGCCTAGAGCTTACCTGGCAGCAAAATATGATATGTTAATAGTAGTACAGTTTTATACTAGACTGCAGTGACAGTTGAACACACATGCATAAAATTCAAGCATGACAGAGATACTAGGTAACCTAAACATTACTACATAGAATGCAGGTGTACAGAATATATTGTTAGTGTTTTGAAATATCTGTGAAGTCAGCAAAAAATCTCTGATTATAGCTAATTATTTACAGTCTACAACTAATACACTGTTGTACCTGACTGCAGCACCATACCTCACAGCCTGAATGCTTGACATGTAATGGTGAAAACAAGATAATCCTGCTGTACACGATTTACCTTGTTTTTATTGCTATTGATGCATGTGTTGTTGCAGACCAGTTGTCATAATTTATTTCTTACAAAACAGCTCTGAACTTTCACTTATTGCATGACATACCTTATTAGAGATACCTTCTATTAGTTACTGGTTTCAAGTTTTTATTGCACAACAGTTGTCATTATGCAGGTGTTGCAATACAGCTGTAATTCTAGTTATTGCATATAACTTTATTGCATATACTTTGCTATGGTTAATGCTTTAGTCTTCCTGCTTATGGCACTACAGCTGGCAGTATGTACTTCTTGCAGTCCAGGTGTGAGTCTACATTCATTGCAATACAATATTTACTGTTTATTCCTAATCACAGTTAATGCTTTACTTTTTCTTGCTTATTTTACTAAGGATAGAAAAATACATCTGTACTCACCAAACTCATGGTGCAACCTGGCCAGGCACCCAGCATGCGCCTTGATGTTGTGAGCACTATCCTCTGCAGCTGCTGGGAAAGAAGCACAACATTATGCATACCAGTTTAGCAGACATTCAGTATTAGATATTGATGAAACAGAGATAAAAGTATTTACATACATGTAGGACATTCCCTGCCCAGAATTCTTGGATATAGGTGTCCAAGAGAGCCCCCTTCTTTCTTTTCAGGTCATTATGGTGTTGACAATACTACTCACTTGTACGGATGATACCAGTTGCACTGGTGAGGTCCCTTGTCAGCCAGTCACAAGCTTCCATCTTGCACTCTGAGCCCTGGTAACATCCCTGTGTCAGCTGGTCATCATGGTTCATAGGTAGGTACTAGGCTATTGGCCCTAGGGCCTATATAAGCCTAGCCAAAAAGGTACCCTGGCTTTCGCCACCCAAGTAAATTATTTTCCTGTGCCCCTGTTGAGCAGAGCCACATAAGTGATCCCTGGGATGAATTTCCTATTTCCCATCCAATCATCAAGATTTTTCTTGAAGAGTGCTAATGAGGAGCTCTGTTTGACATAGATAGGTAGTCTGTTCCAGAGTATGGGAAGTCTCTGGGACAGGAATCTATCCCTCCAGCATGTTCTGTTTATTGTGGTGACAAGGTTTAGGTCCCTAGAGCATGTAGCTCAGAGGGATTGAGATTTCTTTAAGTAGAGCATGTCCAACATCTTTCAGTTTGACATAGCTTTGTATGTTAGGCAGAGATCGCCTCTGAGTAGGCGATATGCGACGGAGTAAAGCTGGAGTTTTTTGAGATGGTCTGCATAGGGCATCTGTTTGAGGCCAGTAATCCTCTTTCTGAGGTATTTCTCTGACCTTTCCAGTTGTTGTAGATGTCTTGTGAGGTACATAAGAACAGGGGCATTGTACTCTATAATGGGTCTAATGAGTGATGAGTAGAGAGTAACAATGACCTCTTTTTTTCTGGATGAGTACCCTTTTGTGATGAGGTGAGCCATATATAAGGATTTCCTGACCACTGTGGCAATGTGATTAGCAAAGGAGAGACTACTGTCCACCTGTGTCCCAAGGTCTCTTATCACATTTTCAGCATTAAGTAGACTACCAGCTATGTGGTAGTTCATGGATACAGAGTTTTTACCAAAGGGGATGACAATACACTTTTTGGCATTGAGCTTCAGGCCATGGCTTTGACACCAGGCATCTGTCTCAGTGAGGCCCTTTTGTAGTATGTCCACATCGTTAGGAGTTCCGATTATGGGTCCTAGTTTGCAGTCATCTGCAAACTTTGTTAGCCAAAGACCTTCTGTGTTAGCCTGTACTTCAGAGAAGTAGATACCAAACAGGAGAGGACTCAGGACTGAACCCTGTGGTACTCCACTTGTCACTGGTCTTAAGTCAGATTTGGAGTCTACTACTTTCACAGTGTGGGTTCTGTCCGTGAGCCAGTTAGTAACCCATCTTGTGACATTGGGATTTATACCTAGTTTAGTGAGCTTATCTATAATTCCAGAATGATTTTTGAAAAGGAGTCTGACCCTTACCCTGGACTCCTGAATGGCCAAATTCTGCCCCCAAATGCATGAATCCTTTTCAATGCCTGCCATGGTATCCATCAGAGACAAAACTCCAGTGGAGAATGCTGTATTCCCACCTATTTGGCTTAATATAGTCTGTTTTCCCACCCTTACATACCACTGGGCAACATTTAAAAATGAGGTGCGGTGGTTAGCACCACACAAACCAGTGCAGCTGAGCAGTGCAAAAACTTGGATACACAGAATGCTTGGCATTGCTCAGCAGTGCACAAACCAGCCAAGCAGTACCAAGCAGAGCATAAACATTATCAGCCTTTATTTGGTTTATGCAGTGCTTAGCAGGTCTTAGCAGAGCTTAGCTGAGTGCAGCAGGCCAATATTTAAAAATAATTTGCATAATTTGTATTTCAAAAATAAATGCTTACCCGCCCTTCCATGTTCTCAAACCCTGCACCTACTGTACATGAGGCTATACATTTCTATATACCTCTGAGCTACCTTTAAGCAGTTCTGAGAACCGTGCCTCACAAACCTGCTTAGCTATGCTTAAATATGACCTTTAGATAAATAATTAAATGCATCTGGTTTCTATTTTTAGATGTCTGGTGTCTTGGCACTGCTTAGCACTGCTGTCTTCAGCTCTGCAGTGTGCAAACATGCTTTTTGAAACAAAAAATAAATAAATAAATGAAAATAACATTGGGACTACTGCTACTAAACAGTACTGAGAGTGTCTTGCTCATCTGCAGACAAAGTTAGCACCACACTCCCTATCCTGATTCAATAACTCTGTTCGACTGCTCTCCCTTGGCAATGCGCCATGATTAATATGCATGACGCACTGCCAAGAGGTAACCATGTATACAGACACAGTAACATTATGTGTAGGCTCTATACTATGCCTACACAGATTTTATTAAATCTAGGGGAAAGTTTCAGTTAAAGTTAATGTTTTATGTAGCAAGGTAGTTAAGAAGCTTATTATATTGTTTCAAGGTAGTTAAGAAGTTTATTATATTGTTTCATTCATATTTTTCAAGTATACAATAAATTCTAATGTTATTTTGTGTCAGTCTAGTTTCTAAATCATTGAGTTTTTCTATAAGGTAATTATTTTGTTTTAAAAGAAATTCAGTCTGAGACTTACCTTGAGCTATTCTGCTTTCATAATCATTCAAAGTGTCTTCTATACTGCTGCTTTGTGCCCCTTTTTGTTTCATAATATCTTCAAAATGTTGTATCCTCTTTCTGGTCTGTTCTTTGAAATATTAAAATTTTGTATTCAGTTTGTCTGTTTTAAGTAACATATCCTGTATACTAGATAATATTGAATGAATGTCATTTTTAACACAAAAATCCTGAGCATCATTTCTTGAGTGATTCAAATTGAAGTTTCTTCTTTCTTAACCAATCATTTGAAATTCTGACAGAAAACATATGGCTTTTGAAGAACTTGAAGTTATAAATCTTTTCTATGACTATCAAGGAATAAAAGTATCTAGCAAATATCTTCAAATTTTAATTTCTGATTATATTTTCTGCCCAATAAAGTTTTCAGTCACAGAGCTTTCGCCAGTTGCAGTTCTCAGTTAACCAACTTGGCCACGCCCCCTAAGTACATTTTTTTATGTGTAAGTATATATGGAAATATTATTTATTTTCCTAATTGCTAACAAACAACTACCAACATATTAGGTATAGTGTTTTATAAGTGGACATGGGAAATTAAGTTTCTTGTTTCCCTCTATGACATATCATACCATACCACTCAATAACATGTAGGGCTCTCAGTTAATAAAATACAAACATAAATATGACAATATGGGTAATAAGTGACAAATACTGATAACTTGTCTGCTGCAGCATATTCTAGAGTAATAACCTTAGAGTTATTTTGTTAATAACTCCTTGTACTTTGTAATACTAACTATTAGCTGGTAAGTTATTTAGTTAAAGAAACTAAATACAAAAAAGGTGTGGATGCCATAAGGAGCTATGGGTGTGAAATGGAAATATGCAAAAAAGGTGCTATAGACTTGAATGAATCAACGTGTTTCTTATAGTCAGCATACAATAAAACAAAGTCACTTTTACCCTTAAACCCACCAATCACCTTGGTTGACACCAACACTTGCACATTCAATGTCCCTATTTCAGCTTTGTAAAAATCCATTAAAGCTTGTAAAAAAATAGTTCTGAGGCTACTACTTGTACTGGCCTCTATTTATATACAAAAAGAGAATTATTAGTTCAATCTGCTATGTCTAAAAAAACTCCAAAGCCCCTAGGAGTCATACGTTTATCTACATAAGTTTTGAGTGTTCTGGAGTGCATTACAAAAGACTGAATTGTCTTAAAATGTTTTGTGAAGTACTGAAATGCCTATTGGATCATAGCAGCATTCTGCTTCATGGGGCATGTGTATTTGGAAGTGGAAGACAAAGAGGTATCAGAAGTGGTTCCAGTAACTGTAATGGTATTTGGAAGCTACATGGTATCATCCTCATCTACACACAGCTGAAACAAATATTTAGATGGCTCAGTGGTGGATTGTAATAGGAGCAAAATTGGCAAGAGCTCAGGAAATACAACTTCAGAGAGCCCATTAACTTAATTCAAAGAAGCTCCTCCCCAGATCGGCTAGACTGACTTTGCTCAGAGCTAGCTGGCTGGTCTTCCCTGGAAGTGCCCTTGAGTATTGCTGCTTTCCTGGACTGGAAATAAAGTCATGTTTGATCAGGTTGGCTGGATTCTGGATTGCACTGCTGAAATGAAACAAGGCAAAGCCTGGACTTTGAAGCTTAAAGTGCATTAAACATGTTTGAAAATACCTTTGCCTGATAATTAATTTAATTTCCTGTTGTACTCCACGTAATAAGGTTGCACATGATTTTGCAGTGAATAAATATTATAAAGTGCTGTCTAACTTCTTTAGTTTCACTGTTTAATCAGTCTTTTCTCTATCAAACACCCACTAAATGATATCATGATAGGTACTGGGCAATGATTTGCATACTACTGCAAAGTATTATGGTCAATAAAAATACTTCATCTCTGTAGAGGAGCTGCTTCTTATTTACATTGTTTCACTACAACATCACCATGTTTTAATTTTCATTGTGAAGTGTTCCATCTGCAAGAACAACTTGACCTTCTAGGAAGTAAGAAGTTGCTTCTGATGCATTTAATGTGGAAATAAAGTAGTCTATACATTAATACAAAACATGAGGCATTATGGACTCAGTCTTTAATGATGTCAGCAGAGATTTTCATCTCTGAGAAAAATATTCAGAGGGCTATCCTTACTGACACAGTAAAGTGCAAAAACAACACAAATTTTACATCAAAAGCTGCATAAGTTGGTATTGTATATGGTATGGATTGTATGTATATTCAAATCCAAAGATTTGTTTCATACACTTGTTTTATAACATGACCAATACATTGTTTAAGAGAATATAGCCCTTAGCATGGAGCTTTAAGCCACTGCACCAACTGCCAGATTGCTTTTAATAATTTACTGTAGTGGGTTAATGCTGTTGTTTCCTTTCAAAGGGGGTTAGGGGTTTGAATCCTTCTTCTGCCTTTTTTTGCTTTACGCTGGAGGTTGGTGAAGAGGGTTAAGGCTGTGAGATGTAGTTCCTGAAGAGCAGCTTTTAATTCCCTCAGCTCCCATTTGCCTTCTTTGTAATCCTGAGCAAGATAACCAGGTAATGCTTTGGGGCAATTGAAAATTTGTACTAAGTTTCTCAATGGTTCTTTGGACTGCAAGCCTATTGACTACTCTTGCACAAGAGAAGTTATGGTATAAAGGAAGAAAACTAGCAAACTAGAGCACCATCATGTGAGCCATGTTTTTTGAGTATAATGTTTAGTTTCTTTGCATTGTTGAATGTTGACAGTGTGCAATTATTTAGCTGAGAATAAACTGGACATCATGAAGTCTATGAATTTAATATTTTAATAAGAATGCATTTTTAATGTAGCTTTTTTTTTTTGCAGGCACGCATGTGTGAAGTGCACTATATTTGGGCTATGACTTAGCACTTAGTACAGATGAGTAAGGCTATGAGCTTTAAAAATGCTGCTTCTTGTAGTACAAGGTTTCCTTCAGCCTTCATTTGACTTGTGTGTGACTGACAAAGATGCTTCACCAGACAGTGCTCCTGGGCTGCCCCTGAAAAGGAACACTTGTGTTCAGTGGGCTCACAGATTGTTAGCAAATGTGTTATGCAGTTGTCCTTTGAATCCGTGCACCTTCACATAGCTGCTAATTAGTGCTTCACTATATGCCCTGTGATTATGAATCCCAGTACGTCCCTTGTGGTTTAATAGGTTGCGTGATGCCTTTCACTAAATGTGAGCTTTAAGGGAAGAGAAGTTAATGGTTTTACATGCTAAGTCTGTCTTCAATGTGAAAGTATTTTTTTGTTCAGAAGATGTCGGTGCTAAATATCTCAGCAACCAAGTAACACAGACAGAACTCCTTAGCCTCAAATGAAAACTCTCTGCTAGATGAATAAAATGCTGCTAGAGTATGTGTGTAACTTGAGTGGTTGCTGGGATATTGTAAGTTGTTTACAAAATATTACAAATGTAAATGTTACTGTGTTTACTGTGACTTAAAAAAATCTGTTTACAACCTATAACCTAAATAATACTACCACTATAAAAATAGTTTGTGCTGATGAGTTTGACATTTATACTTCTTTCATAACCCTGATGTTTCCAGAGATATGAACACTTGTTTGAAATGTGAGGACATAATTTGATTCTGTCAAAAGGCTTAGGCTCCACCTATTGGAAGTTACAGTGCAGACTTCCTGAGTTCCCTTGGAGTGAATGAGTTAAATAAAACCCAAATCTCTGAAAATTGGAAAAGTAAACAAGAAAATAGTATGTACACTGATAAGTTTAAACAGCGTTTTATGGTAACTGGGAAGAGACAGCCAAGTGATGTGATACTCGTATTGCTGGTGGGGGCCAAGTTCATTACCCTGCATGGGATCCCATTTGACCACAGTCCAGCTCTGTTGACTCTGAAGACATAGGCTGTATCAATACATTATCAGCGATTCAAGTAGGTCATAACTGTACTGAGTGATGTCAGAGAGGATAGCGTTTCTTAATGACATAAAAGAAACTGTGAGGTCAAACCTAAGATGTAGGTGACGTGCAGAATTTATATTGTCTTTAATTGTTTTGCTTTATTAATTTTTCTAAAGAATGACTTTCCTGGATTGTGTAATATGTCTAATTATGTTACATTTTAGTAATATATTTTTCAATACCTTTTCTACAGCCTCCAGTAACTTTGAAAGGGTTGACATTTGTCATGTAATATAGTCTGCATTATTTGGAGTGATGATTAGTACCGTCTGATCTTCAGACTTCATTATGCAGTCATTGCTGCATAATACTGTGATATAGTTTCCTTTGCAAGATCAGAATGCAAAGGATTTTTGCATTTAGTTAAAAGATGTTGTCCCAGTACCTTTCAATAAACAGACTCCACCAAATGACATTTGACAACCTTTATTAAACTTCTATAAACATAACTTTACTGAACAATATTTTAATTTATTAATCACAGCATGACTAACTACATAACCATTTACTAGGGCAGAGTAACCACGCTCACCCTAATCAAGTAAGCAGCAACCTTACCTCCACTCACTTAATTTTAATTATCAAGCAGTGTCCCATCACTCACTTTCATTCCCCATTCATTAAATTAAATATCCAACCTCCTTTTAGTAGGGCAGTATAGCCATGCTCCCCTAACCAAATAAGCAGTGTCCGCACCTCCACTCCCTTACTTTTACTTATCAAGCAGTGTCCCATCGCTCACTTTCATTCCCCATTCATTAAATTAAGCATCCAACACAGAGGGGGAAAAGAACAGGAACAAGCCTGCCCCTCTTCTCTGCTTAAATACCAAACCTATAAAATCCTCAATGTTCCTAAAAAAGAGAGGGAGGGCAGGTAGCAAGTTCATGCCAAAATATGACCCTTCCCCAGTTACACTCACACAAAACCAGTTAAGCCCCTCCTTACACCTACCTTATTTCCTCCCAACCCTCCTACTTTTCCAATTTAACCCTTCCATCTTCACCCCACTAACTTTCTTCTACTACAGTCTTAAGTCCCATTACTCTTCGACCTGATCCACACCTGAAAATATCCATGGACAAATTGGTATGTTGCCAAACCTCATTTGTCCCAGTACCCTTCATCAAATACACCACACCAAATGACATTTGATGACCTTTATTAAACTTCTGTAAACATAACTTTATTGACAAATATTTTAATTTATTAATCACAGCATGAAAATCCATATAACCATTTGCTAGGGCAGCATAACCATGCTCACTGTAACCAAGCAAGCAGTGACCTTACCTCAACCTGCTTACTTTTATTTATTAAGCAGCATCTCCTCCCTCACTTTCATTCCCCACCCATTGAATTAAACATCCAACCCCCTTTTACTAGAGCAGCATGGCCATGCTCACCCTAACCAAATAAGCAGCTTCCTCACCTCGGCTCACTTAGTTTTACTTATCAAGCAGTGTCCCATTGCTCACTTTCATTCCTTTAATCATTGAATTAAACATCCAACACCAGAGGGAGAAGAGAACAGGGACAAGCCTGCCCCTCTTCTCCACCAACCATCCCGGCACAGGCTGTTCCCTCACATTCACTCCAAAACCTTCACCAAACCCTCAAAAACAAACCTAAGTGTATATTAAAGAGGTCCAAACCAAAATCATTCCAGTGTACTCCATCCTGTCCAAACCAAAATGAATCCCTGTCATCGATATCCCAATGCCTTATCATATAAATACTGAGGCAAAAATTTGCCTAACTAACCTAAAATTAACAAACCGATGAGCCATCTCCAAAGCCACATTAAACGTAATGCTACCTCTGGCCCCACAATACACATACTTGGATAAACAAATCCTCACTTATCCTGCCTACCAACTGCAGCTTCAAAATTATTCCCAGATTGCTGCCTACCAAATGTACTACCTGGACTCTAAAGATCTCAGTGCCACCCAATACAATACAAACCCAATTGCAAGTCATCCAGCCTAAATGCAGTCCCCTTTTCCACCCAATGGATACAAGAACGATGGAAATGAGATTTTCTTTCCTAGTAGAAGAAAGATTAATTTAATACTAAGCCAGTCACTGTATCCAATTAACTAATATAAGACAAGAAAGCATTTAATGACCAACAACCCACCCTCTTAAGGACATCAACTGTTCGGCCTTCTTTCTCTGAATCTGATACTCTTTCAATGTGCAATGAATGAGTGAAAAACCTCTCTCCCAGAAAACCAACTCACCAAAAACTCTCATCATGTATACAAACTGATTGCCCACCATCATATTGCCCCCTATTGATCAAAACAAAGTCATAAGAACTCACAACATGAGACCATAGCAAATCTTTAACCCAACCCACTGGACACAACCGATCATTCCTGTCCTTTCCCCATAATGTCTGCCTGCCCTTCCCCAACTGATCCATTTAAGATCTACAAAACCAAATGTGCCTGGAGGCAAAAACAATTAAACATCCCACCAGACTAACAACCCCAATAACTCTGCCACCCTAAGCACTCCATAATGCATCCATAAACATCACTGCTGAAGTATAGTCCAGTAATCTCCAATTACCAACCCTAATCCCTACAATAAAACCTTGAAAAACTATCTTGTCAATGGCCAGCATCTATCAGTCATAACACTATCAAACCTACCCCAGTCCTTCAACATATGAACCACATTCCAAGATTTAGTGGAGTCACATAACCCTCCCATCCATTCAACTATACTAATCGCCATCTCAACCCACTGAACTACTTACCTTGTTCCCAAACTGCATCATATATTTCAACCACAATCCTTAGAACCAAACTCCTTCTTCCCCACACATCTGCAACACAAATTTACTAAAATATTGAAATACCCTACCATACACTTTCCTTTTAAAAGATGCCCAAGATTCTTGTACCAAGCATCTGGTTATTCCAGGCCAGCCTGACACATCTTATCTGA
Source organism: Protopterus annectens (assembly GCF_019279795.1). Classification (NCBI taxonomy): domain Eukaryota; kingdom Metazoa; phylum Chordata; order Ceratodontiformes; family Protopteridae; genus Protopterus; species Protopterus annectens. The sequence continues at coordinate 823,638,657 of NC_056728.1, read as the reverse complement.
CAACATCATTGTCTCGTACCATTGCCAGATTGCCCAAATTAAATTATAACCCTTTTCTACTGCTCAAATTGAAACTAACTCTAAAATGCTACATCCTTATTCTGTTCATCCTTCTAATCTGCTGGCCATTCAACCACAAACCTTTCTCAACCTGGACCCAATGATGCTTTCTCTTCCCCCATTTTAACAAAAAGACTACAGATCTTCAAAAGTAAAATCCATGTGAACTGCCCGACATGCAAAATTCATAAGTCCTAATGCTCCATAATATCCCTAATGTGTACCTGTCATTGGATTTTATCACCTAATCTTTCCTGTCAATTCTTCACACATCCCCATAAATGCCCTCATACCTTCAAGTGCTCCTTCAGACCCTTCACCTAATAAGCAGCCATCCAGATAATGTACCAACTGCTGACTACAGCTTTAATGTCCCCTTTACCAATTAGGGGTCCTTAAATCCCTGAATAGCCAAACCTCATTATACAAAGATGCATAACTCCCTTTTTTATCATCTACTGAAATAAAGCCACTAACAGAGCTCCCGTCAGGGTAAGACAAATTGTAATTTAAATGAAATTCCCCAGCCAACTTCTTAGTAACCAAGCCCAACAGTTAGACCTTAAAATTGGCAAAAGGCATAACAGTCAAAATGTGGACCAATAAACTACCCGCCCACTGTTCATTCATTACCCAGTCTTCAAATATCTTCCTTCCTCCACACCGAAAACAAATGCTTACAAACTAGTCCATTCCCTCCAACGCTTAGTTTACTAGAAAATTCTCAGTCTTCAATTTGACCCACGAAACCCCCCCCTTCTCTGCCCCCTAAAATCCCCGCCCACCTGACTACCCTGAAATTTATGAAATGACAAAGGTAACCCACCCGATTCAGGCTGCTGTGGACACAAATTAACCAACATGCCTTCCTGTCTGCCATCTGCAAAACTGAATACATACCCATATGCTTTGAACAGGGATGCAAAATCTACACTCCTCCGACAAGCAATAACCCACATTAAAGACCCAGTATACCCTGTTGCCAACCCCCACTAACTTACCCCTCCCCCAATAATGGTCCCAAAGCTAACATAGTGGCTAGCTAAATGTCAGGATGTCTCACCTCCCAACGCAGCAACAGATCCACCTAAATAGACAATCCCCATCCATAAACACTGTGCCTCATAGATCTGGAGAGAATATGCCAAGAGTAGTAAGGCCAAAGGTGGTGCCCTTCTCCAATCAAACCACCATGTAATAAGTTAAGGCTAACACCCAGTTGTCCCATGTCCTTGGCCACAGTCTACCTATCCTCTTCTGCCCCAAGGCTGCTAAGCCAAACAAAAGTCTATACTGTTTGCAGTTTTCAATTCCATGATACGTTGAACCCCAGCCACATCAATTAATTCAAAATATTAATATATTCCCCCTTTCCAATCTTTACTTTAACTAAAAGCGGTGTGTGAGGGGTCAGCCAAACCCCTTACCCCAGGGCCTGCCTAGCTAACCAATCACCCAGCTAGATCCCAAAGTCTGACCCAAACCCATGCTGTTGTGGGTCTCCACCCCACCTGTGGACAAGCCCAAGCTCTCCATAATCAAAGCTAAATCTTCCCCATCACCAAAAGCATCCTTGTGAAAAAAAAAAGGGACTTCCAATCCTCTGTTTTTCTTCAGCCACGCCACCTGCTTTACCCTGCCTCTGATGCACCTCATCCTCACCTGTCCTCACACTACTCCCAAACCACACCAACTCTGACATGCCTAAATGATTACCTAACAGTATATCATTACCTGTGACCTCACTGAGCACCACTCTTATGTCAGAACATGCACCACAACAGCATCTATTACCTGTCGAATACACTTCTCGCAAATTCTGCGCTTCCACCATCTGCAAAATAAAAGACAACTGCAAAAAGAAAGAAAAGAGTTAACAGCAAGGGAGAAAAAAAAGTTGAACTGAACAAACCCTGATATACCTATCTGTTGCCCTTGATAATTATTGTAAGACACTAAAACAGGCTCATTTATAAGTAATAGACTAGATGCCCATGGGGGCCATTTAAGCCTAACAAATTTCTTTTGTCAGAGATAAGAAGCAATCCCTGTGCCTCATGTCTGCAAAGTAAACACCTTTACCATTACACCACTCTCCAAAACCCCATCCTTTCTACTATAGAAATTGTCTGCCACCATAAACACCTTACATTGCATGTTTGTATTCTTCTGGTGTGCAGCCCCTGATTAAGAGATATTGTTAGCTATGCAATCAATATGTCCTTTGTAATGCAAGGATATGACATACCCAGCACCCTGCTTGAAGTCTTGTAGTTGTATTTACCTATGTCCTAGTATACTCAAAACAAATAAATTAAAAAATTAAACACATGCGTACATTCTTTGAAAATTACAACAGTTACTTTACAGTGACAGACACTAGCATTCAGGGGGCCTAGGTCTGTGTCCCTTTTCACATGCGGTGGCTAAAGTTAATTCATCCTCCTCCTAGACTCTGCTTACATTACCCTAACTTACAAATTCCCTACATGTTGTCCATACTCCTGCGCTATCAACATTCAAGACTGAAAGCAATATACCACACCATCATAGCTCCTAACTGTACCGATTTTCGCGAAATGTACTGACTTTTACCTCATATATTTGGTCTGTTTTCCATAAAATTGTGTTTTTTTCTGGCAAATCATTGCAAAACATTGAGGGCTGAAGTTGGAAAAGTAAGGACAGAAATTTTAGTTTTAGACTTTCTACCATTCTGAAAAGTCATGCTAATGTAAAACTTGTTATTCTATCAACTTTCTAAGTTTATAAGACAGACCAAAATATTAAGCATATATATTCGGATTTGATCACATCTGCCTTCCCTTATCAACTGTATGAACTGAGAATACAAATGAGTAGAAATTTAAAGCACAAATGATATCTAAGATCCATTTCACGGTACCCACAATGTGCCCTAATGGATTTAGCAAAAAACTACTGCAGCATGCACTCTCCACAACAGTGCTCATTTGGAAACTTTACATACATTTGAGTTTACGATGTTGCAAGGCATTCCAGAGACACCGTATGTACAGCACTAGACAAATGTGAAACACAAAGGTTTACACAATAACAGGCCATTAATACCTTTCATTGAATAACAACTTTTTGGGGAAAAAAATTAACAAACTGTAAAATTAAGAAATTGTTGTACTAAACATAACTGGTTTAGCATATTAGCCATGACCTAAGAATATCACTACCTTCAGTTACAAAACATGCACATTAAGTACAACAAAACAGTGGTGTGGCACAATAAACTTGCAATATTTAAAAAGGTGTCCCTATTTTGGGCCTTCCCCCAATTATCTATGCCTTTCGATTTCTTGCTGTTAGAAGTTAAAAGCTATGCGCTCCATATAGGATGGATGAGTGGAATGCCCATCCCCTACACACAGAACTATTGAGTTAATAGTTGAGTGGCTGCAACTGTGCATGCATAACAAAGAACCATTGCCCATGACTGCTTCTAAGCCCGTGAAACTGCTGCTCTACAGACTGCACACCAATTAGCAACTGATGAGAGCTTCCTTGCCTTAACGCACTTTGTGTTTTGGGGACTGAAGAGAAAATGTTAATGACGATGTGGAGAAAAAGCCAATAGTTACTACTCTACAACCAGCAAAGAAAAAGTGCATTCATGCTGCCTAAATGAAGGCTCTCAATGCTTTTACAAAAGCCTATCCCCAGTCCTGAGAGATGCACCAACCATCACACCAAACATAAACCATGCGCCACTACCAATGAACTCAAACCAAAGACTAGGGTCCAAAACAAGACAAAAGCAGGATACTCTGCAATGGATTACAAAGATGAAAACCCAATTTACAGCAAAACAGCTCTCGAACACCTGTATTGCCCTAACCAAGTAACTATAAATCAAAAGAATACATAAATGGAACCTGAACCCCAGATAATGCTATACACCCCTTCACCATAACTGTGTTGAGAGAAAAGAGAGAGAAAAAAATAACCTACAAGCTCCTCCAACTTTCAGACCAAATTTATTCAAAGGCCTACCTGCTCTGCAATACCTACTGGTTGTCTTGGATGCAATACTTGCAATACCAAGTTCGTGCCAAAATCTGATCCCTTACCTAGTTTACCCAGTTACACTCACACAAAACCAGTTAAGCCCTTCCTTACGTGTACCTCATTTCCTTCCAGTCCTCCTACTTTCCCAGTTTAACCCTTTCATCCCCACCCTACTAACTAACTTTCTTCTACTACCATCTTAACTCCTATTACTATTCTTACCTGACCCACAACCGAAGATGACCCTGGACAAATTGGTTTGTTCCAAAACCTCATTTACTCTGTCTGGCAGTTAGTGCAGAGGACCAAAGCTCTGACTTGTTAATAAATTGTTTCCTGTGCTAGGAGTGCAGGGTTTGAATCTTTCCCATCTTCATTTGCTTACTGTGTGACCTTGAGCAAGTCACGTAAACAGACAGTGCTTTAGGCAGTTGAAAATTTGGGCTCGGTTGCTTCATGGTCTCCTGGACTGCATACCTAGAAACTAACTATTAGCCTATGCCTCCTTTTTGCCAATCATTCCTTATTGCATAGCTGATCTAGTTCAGGAAATGATATGGCAATATTATTTAATGCAAGACAGGCCATTTTTTTTCTTCAAGGGTAGTTAGCACTGCATTTGTAGACGATAATGGGCAGTTTGAGTGGCCTTTCATGATCAAAATGTTTGGAAATGGATACGTTTGTCATTATTTATTAATACATTTTGTTTCACTGTTTACTGGCAAAAATGTTCAAAACTATAAATTTAAAACACACTGTAACAACGTTTGCTGTATTAAACAAGAAATATAATATAAGACAATTAAGAGGGTGAATACATGGGTTCATTGCTTGGTAAGCACTTACTATGTCATTAATCTGTGAGGGTCTTAAGAAGTCCAGCCTTACATCCCCATAGTAGCTTTAGCCTTTATATTTTGCATATGAATAATCCCGAGGAGGGAAGAACATGGATATGTTGAGACATTTACTTTCTGGACCCTATCCATGAGAGACATGGGTGCTAAACAGGTATTGAATTTCAGGCTCTCTATCCATCCATTCAGCCAAATTACAAATGAAAAGTGGGAGAGAAATGCTTCACTTCATGTGGACTAGAAGTGCCAAAGAATAGGTCTGCAAAGCATACTAATCCCTCCAACATTCTACTCAATGGATTACAAAGATGAAAACCCAATTTACAGCAAAACAGCTCTCGAACACCTGTATTGCCCTAACCAAGTAACTATAAATCAAAAGAATACATAAATGGAACCTGAACCCCTTGAGAGGGTGCTCATGCTCCCGTTGAACCTGCAAATGTGTAAGGCTCTGTAGGAGAGGCAAACCTGCCTATTAGTAGCCTGCATGAGAACAATAAGGAGAAACAAAGCTTTGAGATGGTCTGAATATTGTTTTGTGATTTAAGTCCTTGATTTTTTAGTGTGGAAACTGTTGTGGTCACTCCAGTTGTGGCAAGTGTTTGGACAGGTGCATACTGAATAGGGAATTATATTCAGTGATCAGCTGATAAGAGCTGTAAACAAAGCCAAAATACACTCATTAGTCTGTTGGATACAAATCTGTCTTGTCAATGTCACAATTCAAGTGCACCTCTCATGTAAACTCTATGTGTTACATTGCCCCATTGATTACTGCAAAAACATTGTACTGCAATAGTATAAGAATTTTTGGACTTTCCACTTATGTATATCCGCATATAACCAAAAAAGGATGGCCACAAATGGAACCAAAATCAACTGTAATCCACACAAGCAGCCAAATAAGAGCCGAAGTTGATATAAATCACAGTTTATTGAAACAAACGAACGCTGCTAATGCACAATTGCGTTTTCGATGTAACACTTCCTCAGATAATGCTGACCCACATCTTTTTCATTTAAATACTATGACACAATTAAAACCTCATTTGCTATTGGACAAACCATTGCATTCACATAATGTCTTGTATAAAAATTTAAATATGTATTGTGATCACCTGAGATTACTAATCTAAATATAAACAAAAATAAAAATAAATATTATTTTATTTCATTTCATATCCTATAATACTGAAATAAATATATTAAAATCATTTATAAAATGTATTTAATAAACATTATTAAAATGTTAAAATATTAAAGTGCTGTTTGAATGCTGATATTCACAAGTTTATTACTGTCCTCTAGTGGAACTATAAAAAATGACACCCAAAATTGATTTTCACAGTTTAGCAGATCTAAGCTTTAAAACTGGTGTAATAGACAACATATCATTTAATCCGGGTTCCTTGGTGGCTTCCAAAATTATTTGCCAATACAGTTACCGGTACTCCAATTTTGCCTCCCACATGCCCCCCCCCCCCCCGGATTTCTTTCGGGACAATTTCTAGAACAAAAAAGAGATAACTCGCTTGTAAGTATGTTGATTTATGACAAAATAATGCATTCCTAGAATTGGCCTTGCTGATCTCATAATAGTGTTCATAAGTCCTGGTCCTGAGTTTGCGTTCCGTTTTCTCAATGTAAAAGGAACCGCATTCCTTACATGTAGCTAAATAGACCAGACCTCTACTATTACAATTAGCATAGACTTTGCACCCCATTTCTCAGTAAATGTCAGCCTAGACAAAATAAAAGTTGGCATCACTTGTGCTATTAAGAAGGTAAAAGAAAAAACTATGAGCGCTGTTTTGATGCCATTACTAGGTGTTTATTTTCTCACATCAGCAAAGAGGTGCCATTTGCCCTGGAGCAGTTTGCCATTGCCTAGTAGACATCAGCCCATACAAAACTAAAGTCGGTGATCTGTGTTATTAATAAGGAAAATGAAAACAACTGTGTTAGTTAGCTTCTTCCCAGCTCCAGTGCAATTATGTTACTAAGAATAAAGTGGCATCAGAGCAGGGAGAAATAAGAAAGTACAGGAAGCTGTGATTAGAAATCTCTACTTCCCTCTGCGGCACAGTTTAATTTCTACCATTACTAATCAATGAAGGCATTCAACTTATTTTGGCAAAGATACGTGTCTCTATATTTTGTAAATATATGCTCTGTAGACCTTAAACTTGATTCAGAAAACTTTGCTGTATTATGGTAAGCAAATTTGCATGACAAGTGGCTACTGCAGATGTATGTAATTCAGCAAATCAAACTTCAGGACATGGCCAGGCCAAGCAGCACAGTCTGTCATAGTGTTTGCTCATGGCTATGTAATGACATGATAATGAGCAACAATATTAAAATGAGTATCTCTATGTATGCTAATTAGGGAAAACAAGATAGTGGAATGATTCAAAAATGTCTAAGTGCCATACAACAATGTTTAGTCCACTCAACACAACTTCCCAAAAATTAAAATATTGTCAAAGTTATTCTATACAATAGTGAACAACTACAATAGTACTTAAAATTAGGCATGCTGGACAGATTTAACTATGGCAGATTCAGAAGTTGCTGCTCTACGAGTATCACCTTTCCCTCATGCAAATTCATTTGACTAAGAAAAATTACTATGCTGAGGCTCAACTTATGATTATTTCTGAATCTTTCATTTTCCATGATAAAAAACCTGCTAAGAATGGGGATCTATTGTACTTAATGCCATGAACATAGCTGGGCTGCTGTGGGGATCTCTCTGTATGCATGGTCCAGGCCATGACTCTGTGGGTGAGCTTTAATTCTATATATAACCTTTAGTAAATGAAGTCACTGTAGTATCTGATTTCTTACTAACATACGCAGGGATACAGAACTGTGGTGTTTCACACCATAAAGTGCCACTGTGAACCCTAATGATATAGTACCTATATTATCCTAGCCCTCGATTTGTCAACAAATGATATGCCTATTATTGTCTGTTGTTGCAGGGTAGATGGGACACATTAGACCTGATTTGGGCACCACTTTTCTCCCACTTGTCACTAAGATTCTACAAGGTGAGACATCGTAGCTTGAGGAGGAGTGGGTAGTGCTCCTTTCAGAGTGCAGAGGTAGTGTGTGGTATTATGCTAAATATTTCTGAACCTCCTCTATAAGGATTGCAGTCATTGGTTCCTGCAAGAAGGCTATAAAATGTGTCACTATATGACTGAAGCTTAGAATCATTTAAGTCAGGCTGTCACCTATGCCACTGGCATCTTATGCATACCTGTCACCATTACAGTGACATGAGGCACTGTAATCCTGACCTCCTACACTGATGGGAGGATAAATTTAAACAGCAATTGCCACCACGGTACTTTAAGTATAACTTTTCTTAGCTACTCATATAACTAGTTACTTCTTGCCATCAAGAAATATTACAAAGTGTTCATTTAATCTCAGTAGCCCATGAAGAAAGTGATGTGAATAGGCAACTACACAGTAGGAGACTGAGTGCCTAAGAAAGCACTGGGGTGAGTATATTGTTTCAGAGTCTAAACCTTTAAAATTAACAGCAGTAGGGATTAATTCCCAATCTATGCACATTTCATATACCTATGCAAGTTCTTTGATAACTGCCATAGGTCAAAGGTAACATTTCCATAGGTTCATAGGTAAGTACTAGGCTAGCTGCCCTTGTGGGTCATTTTAAGCTTAGCCAATTTTCCTCAAAGGTGAGGATCAGACTTTGCACATTGTACCTGAAAGGTAAAAAACCTTAACCATTATGCTAAGTTTGTACACACATCCTGTTATATACTTGGCCAGGTGGCTCAGGATGTTAAGACTGCACTCCCACATTGTGAGGCTTCTTGCACATTCAGTTCCCTCTTTATGTTATCATAAAATATTTCAGTTGCAGTTTCTCTCACGAGGAGTCAACTATGACTGAATGGCTAAGTTTGCTGCTATCCTGGTTAAAATAGGCCAGCATTCAGGCTCCTGAGGTTTGTCTTGCACCAATTCTCAACAGTTTTTCTTGTTTTGTATTTTAGTTGTTCTGCGCAATTTTCATATTGATAGCAACTAGTATTTTTTCTTTAACCCTGAATGCTAATGTGATGTAAATAAAATGACTGTTCACTGTTTCAGACTTGTTATTCTTTGTGGATCTGAAGTTTTGTACAGTACTTGGTAGTAAAGCACTGAAATCCACGTAAACTTTGCTCTTAATTGAATTATGACCACAAGAAATCCTAGCATTTTTCAATCATTTTATTTACATTATTTTGATTTCATTGTGCAGGTCATATTTTTGCTTAGCTATCTACTCATCATTTTTGTGGTGTAAAATTCTTATTTTAATACAATGCTACAAGCAGGAAGCAAGTAGAGCTCATTAAGCTAGAAGTGCAAGAAATGTTAGAAACTATCGGACCCGACTGACAGGTCAGCAGTTTACAACAACATATGCAGGATCAGCTCCACCTCAGTGCTCCTTGTAATAAATGCAAGAAGACTATGTATACAGCCTTTCTGGCCTTTCTTCCTCTGCAGTTCTGCATAGAACCAATGATTTACATGCATATTTGGAGATCTGAAGAACCTGAAAACAAAAATAAACAGCACTGTGATGAACTTTCTTTAATATGGACTTATAAAAGATTGTGTTGTTACTTTCCAAAATATTTGCCAAAATAGCTTAAAAGTATTCATGATACAGACTGAAGCTTAAAAACGTTCATCAGTGCCAGGGTTCTGTATGATGACATACGGAAAACAAAACACTCTTGTACTTTGATCTAACAAACGTTCTTTCATTTACAGGGTTAGCTACTTAGACATTCATTTTATATTTTCCTGTAACAGGACTGATACCCAAAGCAGCATCCGGGCCATACATTAAATGTGTTTTCCTAAGTGGCCTATTAGAAGTTTCATAGCTTTATTGTGGAAAGTGATGTGTGATATATGGTACAAACTCTGTCCAAGCTCATCGTGTTCGATGTTAATGGTAGCATGATCTCACCTTTTTTATTTCCCTTGTTCTGTTGTCCATATTGCAATGTGTATCTTGTATAATCTCCAAGGTTCAGAAAATTGCAAGCCATCATGAAATAATTCCAGCAGTGATGTAATATACCAAACCAGGCATATGGGAATTGTGTACAGGCAGTAGATGTTTTGCAGAGCTAAGTAAAATATGTTGCTAATTATCCTGTTCCCCACTGGCAGCTGTTCTGGAGAGTTGTACTCATGCTAAGTATTCCATAATAACCTGCACATCATCTGTCAATTGCAGACTGGCTCCAGTAACTAAACATAAGGGCTTCACGTCAAACTCATCAGTGAAGTCAATAGGAAAATGGCAGAGTGAATGAACCCTGTACAGACAATTTAGTTAAATGTATTAAGTGTTTTCAGGGCCTAACATGCAGGTCCCTAAACAATAATGCAATGATATTCAGTGTATCTTTTTTAAATAAATTGCATACATTTAAAAGAAGGAATCTTTTGAAGGAGCAGGATGAATATTGCTGGTTTCATGTCAGATAGCATTTTTAAATTGTGACAATTTAAATATAACTTGGCATAAATTCATATATCAGTTATATTTTATTAAATTGCATAATGTTTCACATTTCTAAAATGCAAACATCCACTCTAAAAAATATGAAACATCTAAAGTAAATTAATTTTTATTTTCACTATATTTATGATAATTTCTGACTGGTATGAATCTTACCCATTTAAGATTAATTTTGACGAAGAATACTAAATTTATGTGTCAGGGAAATTTGTTGTTTTTCTTGCACAGGTGTTTCCTATAAATGGATTGATAGGATTGCAATGGGGTTTTTGATATAACCAAAAATTGTAAATAAACAAATATGCTAAATAGATGATTTGTTTTACCTTCTTAGAAACAACGTCTGCTTTAAGAACAAGTAGAAAACTAATCAGCAAATGCTGCCATGTTTATAATTCCTTACAAAAATGCATAACATTTTAAATTATTTTATGCAGGGATACATGTAATTCCTTACCTGTTACAATCGATCATAGAAACTCACAAATCAGAAAAATATGTAGAAAGGGCAAAAAACAAGGATCCAATAATCCACTTAAACAAATTCTTCTGATAAAAGGAGATCCGAGGGTCTGTTTTATTTTTACTTCCTAATTATTTGATCACCCATTTAATGGACACCACTGTCTGCCTGCATTAACACTTTTCAGGAAGAGAGTTCCTACCATCTGCAACTTTATACTGCTGGGGAAGTTGAGCCCACCATGATTTGCATAGACTTGTTCTCCCTTGACTTAGTCCCAGTATAGATAATTTTCTATAAAACAGGCTGTTCAGCTGAGCGGTGCAACAGAATTATGTGCTGTAGTTGACCCAAGTAGAATTTTTTCACTACTTGTGAAGATCAATATACTAGTACTGACTTTTCACAAGACTCTTCGTACAGACTAAATGCTTGATAGGCACACAAGTGGTATATTGGTGTCAAAGTGTTTTAAGCTATTATAAATTGGTAATAAATTAAATTATCTACAAGTTGGTATGAGAGATTGCTTTTAAAGCAGAGAGATAGTAATAGAGAGACTGAGTGGTTTTGTGTGTGTGTTTGTGTGTGTGTGTGTGTGTGTGTGTGTGTGTGTGTGTGTGTGTGTGTGTGTGTGTGTGTGTGTGTGTGTGTGTGTGCGTGTGTGTGTGAAGGTGAGTCTGAGCATGCATTTGTGAGCATGTTTTGTATCATTGTTTAATCAAATTCTTCATTTCTGCAATAGCCTATGGGTTGTATCCCGCCAAGTATACAGCACCCAGCCAGCTTCACTAAGTTCTAATCACTTCCCACACAATCACTCTAGATGCCTATAGCCTGTTTTATTTTTTTTTTTTGGCAGGAACTATAAAAGTAGCCAGAGTGACTAAAAATCTTCAGGACTTTCTTGACCCAAAAGGGAAAAACGGGAAGTCATCTTGAGCTAACCACAGCTATAATAACCAATTTGAAAAACTAACAATGACCACAACAATAAAAGTTATAACCCACACCAACTATGTACTACAAGGGGGCTGCTGTGTGGGTTCTGCTACTGCATCAGTGAAGAATTCAGATATTGACTGCTATGGATAACGGTAACTTACACAACTCTTCTATGCTCATCATTCCCACTGCTGCAGTAGCCTATGGGTAGAGTACCAAAGTTTAGCCAGTCTCAGAGGAAGAAAGATAAGGGTACAGGAGCACCTGGAGAATGGCCCTTGCAAAACCTGCTTTGGACCTAGAGAAGGAATCCAGTTTGTAGTGCTTTGTAAATGTATGAATGGAGGGCCAAGTTGTTGCTCCTAGAATGCTTCTAGAGTCCAACCCTTTCCAATATGCCATCAAAGAAGTTAAGACCCTTGTAGAATAGGCCTTAACTCTGCTTGGAATAGTTTTGCCATGGTGTGAGTAAGAAAACACAACAGCATAGAGCAACCATCTAGGGTTAGCCTACTTAGACATGAGTTGACCTTTCTTAGTCCCAGTATAGGAAATAAATAGTCAACTTTCCTGAAGGACTTGGTTCTGTCAAAGTACTACCTGAGTTTCCTATGCACAACCAAGGTATGGAGAATCTGTTCTCCCTGGTTTATTGCATCTGGATAAAAAACTGAGAGACTGCAGGCTTGATTGAAAGGGAGGGTGAAATGTTTTAAGGACTCCTGGCATCTGGGCAAAGACTATTTACAAATAAGCAAGTTGTCTAAATAAGGAAAATATGGATACACTGCAGTCTGCAGACAGTCACCACAGGACCTAGGTACTTTGTAAACACTCTTGGTGCAGTAGATAGCCCAAAGGGTAATACAGAGAATTGATAATGAAACCCAGATACACAAGATCTTGGAAACCTACTGAATTTGTATGCTATTGGAAGGGGATGGTAAGCATCCTTGACATCTAAGGTTTCCATAACACAGTTGTCTGGGAGAAATGCTGACACTGACTGCACCATCAACATCGTGAATTTTTAACCTTCACAAAGAGATTGAGTAAGGAGAGATCTATTCTGGAAAAAAAGCCCCTTCCTATGTGTTCACAGGAATATGTGCTATGACACCTGATTCTAACATGTTACAGCATTTGAGAAAACAACAATATTTGGTTTAGAGGGTAAGGAAGAATTTCTCTAAAAGGCGAATGTGAATCTTTCCATTGCCACCTGGAACTGTACAGAACCGCCTGCAAAGCCCATTGTTTTGAAATGATCAATGATGGCAAGCTGGAGCATCGAGGGTCAGGTACTGAATAAGTGGAAGAAACGTAAGGGCAGGATGAGGGGGCAAGATGACCAGCTCTCTGGCATAGCCATTCTGAAGCTGCTGTCTGATCTTTTTAAGGGAAATTTCCTTTTTTATTTTTTGAGATTGTTACCATTTTGCAATGTCTTCTTAGGGGGTCTGCCTGTTATTAGGCTGTGAAATCTGCTTATCCTATTCTTTGAAAGGGGTAGAGAGTTTGAAGGCAACAATATGGGGACCTGAAAAATTTTAGAAACTCCCTGCATTAATTTGCATCTATTATCCCATTGTTTGAGG